>NC_141894.1:2123684-2426710 GCF_030686135.1 Camelina sativa
CGATTTCTATTTTCTGTCCTACAAAGTTCACTAAAAGATATTAGTTCAGAATTATCTTCTATAGTATATATAGGCAGCTCGCGTGACGTTAGGGCCAGTCTAATTGAGAGATACAAGAAAGTGCTATTTTGCAGAGAGAACCACAGGATGTCAGAAGAAACTCAACAGCAATTTTTATAAAGTGTAGTTGGCCAAATCACGGGATGTCATGAATGATCACGTGACTTAAGTATTTTTTGTTGTTTGGTGGTGGTGTTAACGTAATGTAATGTAATGGGCTTTTTAACCTTTTTTTGTAGGGTCGATAATAGGAAAAAAGGGTTTTACATACCCCAACTAATATCATATGTTAAATTCATACATGATCTATCGCACTGTGCCAAATCATACAAAAAATAAAATTCACTACATTAACTTATGATTTTGTGCTAAACCATACCTGAGACATAACAATGTTAAATCACCGTTAAAGCGTGATGACATGGCTGCCACGTTTCAGAACAAAATTCAGAATCAAAATCTCCATCCAAAGCGATGTCTTTACTAGAGTTGAGATGTCGCTATTTTATAATAAATCAAATCCAACATCATTCCATTTTTCTTCTTCTTCAACCTCTCGACGAAGAAACACAACTATTCAGGAGTTAGTGAAATCCAGGACTCCTGTAAGCAATGATTTCAGATTTGTTATCTCAATGTTTTCATAAGCTATTTAAGATAAGTAATTTTGTATGTTCTTTAATTATGCCACTAATCAATTCCTTGTCGGTTCTCTAAGCAATTTTACAACAAATCGATCAAAACTCAAAATCTCTAAAGTTGATATGGCTTTGTTAGCTATCATCATATTTCCGGCGTTTAACCGCCATGAAACGCTCCGACGTTGGACTGGACGTAGTGTCTAGTTAAGACATCGAGATTAGTTAGATTGATAGTGTTTGTGTTTTTCTTAATCTCAAGAATTTTCTTATTCAATCACTTTTCAGATTCTTCTCTCATTCATCTCTTTTGGTTTTGCTACTCACATAAGCTATTCAAACGGGAAGTTACGGTGGTGCTACCATCTCCTCCACCGTCTCCGCATCTTAAGATTTCTCCTTCTAACTTCTAAGCTTCCACTGAGAGTGAACCGGAATCGAATCATTGACGGAATGGTGCTATGCCGATATTGGATTTGTTTGAAATCGGTGAATTTGATCCAAAATTCGATTTGGATTCCGCATACGAGCTTAGGTCATCAAAAGTTCGTTGGGTGAAGAGAATAATCATCGAAAGATAATTCATAAGCAGATTTCTTCTCTTTTCTACTATCAGACACACATCAGAATCGATACTCATTACTAATTGAATCAATTGAACTATGGATGTAGAGAAGAGAAGAAATCCCTAAATCGAGAATTGAACAAAGAACTCGGGAAAAAAGGAGGAAGAACTCGAAAAAGAAATAGGAAAAGTAACAACAAACGATGCCGTTTTAACAAAAAATGTTTTTTCTTTTGTTTCTCAAAACAACGTCGTTTCATCCACATAAGCAGTCGTTAACTATTTTTTTTACCAAATTTTATGAGTTAAAGGCTGTTAATTTAAAATTTATTTAACTTAATGTATAAATTTGCACAGTATTAAACATGGGGTAGGAATTGAACATACCCCCTAAGCTGGGGTATGAAATTACCGATTTTCCGTCGATAATACATGAAATATCTCCTTTTCACTATGGTTACTTTAGGTACTTGTCTAATAATAATGATGTATAACATTCGTGGTTATATAATAAGACCAACCAAGAGGTCCTACAAGGTTATGTAAATTCGAAATCTAAAATAAAATTCCATTCATCAAGAGTCAAAGAGTTCCCATCGTTAGAAGAACTAGAATCAGTCTTCCAGATACTTCTAGAATATTCTTGTACTTTTTTATTTTTTTGGAAACGTTTTGATAATTTTCTATAATTGTAATAAAAAATAACTTAAAATTATATTGTTTCCTTTTTCTTAGCAACATGCGTTTACTTAACCCACAAGTCGCCAACGGCCCACTGAATATGAATGGTTAACGAATAAAATAACACGCTCGTAAACCGACCCAATTAGATCACACGCTTACACGCGTAGTCTTACACGTGCGAATCTCCTTTACTATATATAAAAACAAATCTAGGTTACGATAATTTCTCATCACCATTGCTTTGTTTTGTTCGTCAATACAAAAACTCAATTTTTTAAAAACTTCTTCAACAAATCTCCAATCGAATCGCCTTTTCCCTTTAACCTCTTTGCATCCATGGCTGCTCAAACGGATCTCAATCAACCTAAACTCGATATGGTAATTTCTTTAATCTCAAACCCTTTTTCAAATAAAATCAATTCGATTTTTGCGATATATCTCTCTAGTTTATATTCGATTTACATCTCAAATCTTGGATTTTTTTCGTTTCTGTGATTGGAATTTTGGATTCAATTTGTAATTTTTGCTTAACATGTATTTGGGTATTGTCCAGATCGTAGTTTTGTGGGCTAATTGCATGTTGTTAATTTCTTGAATGTTTTGTTCAGACAAAGGAAGAGAAAGAGAGGTTGAAGTACTTGCAGTTTGTGCAAGCTGCTGCTGTTGAAGCTCTGCTTGGTTTTGCTCTTATTTACGCAAAGGCAAAGGACAAGTCTGGTCCTTTGAAACCTGGTGTTGAATCTGTTGAAGGTGCTGTCAAGACTGTTGTCGGTCCTGTCTACGAGAAGTACCAAGACGTTCCTGTCGAGGTCCTTAAATACATGGACCAGAAGGTATAATCTTTAACATAGAGATACAGTAAAAGCTTGTGTGGTTTTTTCTCTTTGTCTTGTATTGAACCGTCTTCGGTCATTTGCAGGTTGACATGTCTGTGACTGAGCTTGATCGCCGTGTCCCACCAGTTGTCAAACAGGTGTCTGCTCAAGCTATCTCAGCTGCTCAGATAGCACCCATTGTGGCCCGTGCCTTGGCCACTGAGCTTCGACGTGCTGGTGTTGTTGAAACCGCTTCTGGGATGGCTAAATCCGTCTACACCAAGTACGAGCCTGCCGCTAAGGAGTTGTATGCAAACTACGAGCCTAAAGCTGAGCAATGTGCCGTTTCAGCTTGGAAGAGGCTGAACCAGCTTCCTCTGTTCCCAAGGCTTGCTCAAGTTGCTGTACCAACTGCTGCTTTCTGCTCTGAGAAGTACAATGATACTGTCGTTAAGGCTGCAGAGAAAGGGTACAGGGTCACATCGTACATGCCATTGGTTCCAACTGAGAGGATCTCTAAAATCTTCTCCGAGGAGAAAGCTGTGGCCGAGCCTTTGGAGTTCCACCCACTTGATTGATTTGGGTGTTTGCTAGTGTGCTCTTTTTTGTTTTGTTGGGATTACAGTGAATCGGATCCTTTGTTAGCGACTGGTCCCTGGTTCTGTTTCTTTTGTTTCTTCGTTCTTAAACTTTCGTTGTTTCGTTTAATAATTTAAAAGTTGTATAATCTAAGTTGGGATTATTGATTGTATAAAAGCTTTCTTGTTTTGAGGTTTAATAACTTCCGACCAAAACCAAAAAAAAACAACTTTGAATGGACGAGTTCAGTGAACAAAGCTGACATTTTAGTTTTGTTTCATTGTGCTTTGTAACACGAGTCCAATAGACGCAAAGGAGCTACTCAACCCACTAATGTTATGAAGTCCTTTAAGTTTGAATGGTGATGTGCTCTGAGTTGAAGAGAGAAACGAGAGCTTTGCAATCAGGAAGACATTCAGATGACTGTTGTATTGGGTTGCAGTATCTTGGATCAATGTAACCTTGTTAGTATATGTATATCCTGTATAGACCATCTCGTTCCGCAGTTCTCGGTCTCTCTAAACTCTCTAAGCTGCTTTTTGGAGAAAGAAATGATCTTCAGAATCATACTCTTTGTTTCTCTGTTTCCAAAAGTTTCAGAACAGCCAGAGATGAATATTCCACCGCATTTAGCGTGAATAGAACTGGAGGTAGATCCCATCCGAGACTTTTTCTAAAACATGACAGGGGACACAGCTTATAAGTAGAACATATGTGAACCTTCGCCAAGCCAAGCCTTGGCTCATGCATTACAACACCTTAATGAAGCTTAAAACAAAGATCATTAGTCTCCATCCACACAGACCCACACAGACTACTCACAGCTTGGACTGGGCATCTCAGAAACATGCCAACACCAGACCCGACTCGTGAGAGGGCACATAGCTTATAAGTAGATTATATGTGAACCTTACTAACCTAAATGAAGCTTAAAACAAAGATCATTAGTAGGGTCTTTGGCAAATTTAGAACGGAAGGGAAAAAATGGTGGTTCAGCTGTGAGATCGAACCAGCGAGCCATAGTGGATCTGGGTAGCGCCGAACTGTAATCCGTCCACTGCTGTAAGCGGGAAGTATTCGCTGCTCTGTGAAACCAGCCTCACGCATTACCCTCCGACTTTAGAGACCAAGTGAGCCAAGCTTTCGCTCGACCCACACAGCCTACTCACAGCTTGGACTGGGCAGCTCAGAAACATGCCAACACCAGACCCGACTCGTGAACCGAACCAGTGTTCCACCATCTTACTCGTCCCCACTCGGGTTACAAGCTCTCGTTACTTAGCTCGACGTTGTATTGATGGTTTCGTTTGATATATAAACAAACACAAAATGAGTCAGAGTGACCGATGTGGGATAAAAAGACTCTTAAATTAGTTTTGACTTATGAATTATCTTTTTCTGTTTGGGCCAAAGCCTTATTGTGAGGCCTATAATAGACTATTGAAGCCCGATAGTGTTGATCCGCGGAAAGAGATTTGAGATCAGAACAAGACAAAAAAAGGTTGTTTAGTAAAAGAAATAAAGAAATTCGAATTACCAAAAAAAGGAAATTAGTAAAAAAAAAATGGAAATTGATGACAATAATCAATAGATAAGAATATACTGTATTACTATTTACCGTTATAACAGCGGTCAGACATGGGAATTGGTGTTTTTGTATTTATTTACCGGATATAGGCCCATGTCGGCGCTGATCCACATCTGTTTCTAAAACTTGATCCAATTGCTACTGTGCGCACAATTCACCGCCGTTCACGTTAGCACTCCAAACCCTTCGCACGTAAACCTCTCTCTATCTATCTGCCTGTCTCTGTCTGTCACCTATCAGCTACTCCTCACCTCCGACACTCTCTCTCTCTCTCACTCGCCGGAAAATTTTTTAATTCAATAGTTTCATTCGTCCGGTTATCTAATTGAATCTTCCGTTTGCTCTCAAGTAAACCTATATATAAAAGATCACGATTTCAGAATGGGAATTCAATTCGTTGACAAGGCAGATCTATGGAAGAGTGCTCTGTTGTTGAATCTTAAGCTCCGTGATCGATTTCGCATCGCAGTAGATGATCACCGTGGTCGAGCGGCGGTTTTGTCCCCGGATGGTTACTTCTCTACCAGTATCCACCGCTGGGTGACTCGATTCCGGAATTTTCGCCGTGAATCTCTCCCTTCTCCTCCCGCTTTTTATCGCCGACGAGGTTTTTTAATCATCTCTCCCCTCTTTAGTGGATCTCTATGTCTATTTGGTTTTTAATAAACAGACTCGTTTTGTTATTGTAGTTTCGAAAGATTTAACGGCAGAAGAAGAGTCAGCTCTATTCAGGATGCTTCAAGCTGTGGCTATTCCCCTTATTGGAAATGCTTGTCATGTTTTCATGAATGGTTTCAACCGTGTTCAGGTTTTGACATCTTATGATTTAGTGATTCCTTAAAGTTTCTTTCTTATCTTGTGTCGTGTTCTTAGATTAGTGTTTTTTTGTTTGTTTAGGTGTATGGTTTAGAGAAATTGCATGATGCTTTACTCAACAGACCAAAGAACAAGCCTCTTGTAACGGTATGAGTTTAACTACTTAATGTTGTTGGGGTTTTTAGATGAACCTGATTGTATTCTGACACGCAAATCATCTTCAGGTTAGCAATCATGTTGCATCTGTGGATGATCCTTTTGTCATTGCTTCGCTACTTCCACCTAAACTTCTACTTGATGCTCGTAATTTGAGGTGGACGCTTTGTGCTACTGATAGATGTTTTAAAAACCCTGTGACTTCAGCTTTCTTTCGATCTGTCAAAGTTTTACCAGTTTCTCGTGGTGAAGGAATTTATCAGCAGGTTGCTTCTTCTTTTTTGTTGCCTAGATTTTCTTGATTTTTACTTGCTGTTTTATCTAAATTCAAATTTTACTGATGGAAACAAGTGTCATATATTCTGCAGGGAATGGACATTGCGATTTCGAAATTAAACAATGGAGGGTGGGTTCACATTTTTCCAGAAGGCAGTCGCTCCCGGGATGGTGGAAAGACTATGGGATCAGCGAAGAGGGGTATTGGAAGGTGAGTCTTGTGTGCTTTGAGTTATCTTCCCTTATATGAAGCACACCAGTTTAGTTTAATGTGTGTCTTATCATTTTATTCTATAACAACGAGCTAAAACATTGAATATACTTCCTTTTTAGGTTGATTTTGGATGCAGATACTCTCCCCATGGTTGTTCCATTTGTGCATACTGGTATGCAGGATATAATGCCAGTTGGAGCCAGTGTTCCTCGCCTTGGCAAGACAGTGAGTATCTCTAAATCTCCACAAAAAATTGTCTCCTTGTTTGTGGGCTTCGATCTCTTATTACTTTGATGCATCACTATCTCTGCTCGCCCGAAATTAGCAAACCAATAACAAACCATAACTTTATTGTCCATGAAAGGGAGCAGAGTTAAAATGCCAGATAGTATGTAGTGCTACCAATCTGTCATTAGGTATTTAGGTTATATTAACATTGCTTAATGTATTTGCAATCTTTAATTATAAACATTTTGCAGGTGACAGTGATCATTGGAGACCCTATTCACTTTAATGATATTCTCGGCACTGAAGGAGCCAAACACGTC
Source organism: Camelina sativa (assembly GCF_030686135.1). Taxonomy (NCBI): domain Eukaryota; kingdom Viridiplantae; phylum Streptophyta; class Magnoliopsida; order Brassicales; family Brassicaceae; genus Camelina; species Camelina sativa. The sequence goes on from NC_141894.1 coordinate 2,130,624, forward strand.
TCGAGGAAACACTTGTATGATGCAGTCTCTTCCAGGATAGGACAAAGACTGTACGATTTAAAAACACAAGTCGATAAAGTATCTCTAGAACAAGAAGAATCTATGATGTCACACGACGCCAAAACATCCTCGGAACGTGCTGCTGAGATCTTACATAGAGTTGATTGGGACTCGTTTGGGATGGGAGCACAGTTTTCAGAAGAATCATCAGCCAATAGTAATAAACAGACTGCCCAAACCGATGATGGCAATGTCAGATATCCGAAAAGGGGAGTCTCATCTGAAGGAGCGATCAGCTTGAAGATTAAGAAGTTCATGGACTCAACTGAGATGATGGGTTTCGCGGCTAGAGGTTTGTTTATGAACGAGTACAAGAGTTGGGGTGAATCTGCCAAAATCAGGCCTTTAAAGACATGGAAAGAGTATTTGAACCGTGGTGGATTACGACAAGACACACACACTTGCTAGTTTAACTCTCGTTAGGAATTTTAGTTTAGTAAACGAGGCTTCTGTGCCACAACACAACAAATGTCTATGTGTTTTACTTGTCTAATTTAGAATTTTGATTTCATTTCACAGAAACTCTTACCTCGCTGCTGTTGTAAATTAGCTTTACTAAAATCCCAGTTTTTGAACATCGATCACGAAAAAAATACTGCACAGTAAAGAAGTGAATATGGGATATTTGCTGCAAAACGACGTCGTCGGGAGGAAGAATGACAGACAACGTGGCACAGTCCATTTAAAAGCAAACGACACCGTTGGGGTTCATCATTATAAAACGAACGGTCGTGATTTAATCTTGGTCTCACGGATAAAAGTGTAATGACCAATGTAACCTCCAGATAATTGACGGCGACAATTTCTCTTTTCTCGCTCCGGCTTACTCCTAGAGAAAAAGATAGATAAAGCTATGGCGGATGAAGAAGACGGATTACCGGAGGAGACGGAACTAAGTTACGACCAGAAGAAAGAAATCGCAAAGTGGTTTCTCCTCAACGCTCCCGCTGGAGAAATCAATTACGTTGCCAAAGGTACTCATAGATACATATACTTACGTTTGGTGTTTATCTTATTGTGTTCTGATGTGGCTCTGTTTTGTGGAATGCGGAATCGTATCTTCTCCCTCTTTATCTTTTAATTTGAGGATCAATGTGGCGTGATTTGACATTCTCGTTTTAATTTCTGGGAATTTTTTTTTTTTTTTTTTTGATTTCCGACAGATTTAAAGGCGGTGTTGAGCGATGAGGAAGTCTATAACGAAGCAGCCATGGAGGCATTCCCAGTGTACAACAAGTCTCATATGATTTGTCTTGAAATGCCCAGTAGGGCTGGTGATGTGAGTTAACTAACGAAATCAATCTTTTAAGAGTCTCTTAGTATTCTTAGCTAATTGAATTCTCGAACGTTATTGACTTGTGATCTCAGTTTTCTATGTGGAAATATGACTGATGAACAAATACTTTTTAGATCACTAACAAGGAGATGATTCAACTAGAGTTTGTGATATTTGCCTCTCTTTTATGTCTCTATTGCTGCAAGATTTAGGTTAAACTGTTTTGTTGCGTCTCAGGTGATAGTTTCATCTTATAGTGAAATTGCTGAAAATGAGTACATTGATCCAAGAACTGCCCAGGTTGCCATAGTTGATCATGTTAAACAGGTACATTCTTTTTTATTATTATTGTAGTTGCTCTTCATTATGGTGTGTCATGATCTGTGAATCTAATTTAATCTTACATCTCCTTTCTTTGACCAGATTTGTACAAAGGTACGGCCTGCAAATGATGAAGAACTTCCGTCTTTGTATATTGAGGAGTACAGGTATGATTTTTACACCCATGATTAGGTTCATGCATCACCATTCACTTCAGAATGCTCATATAGTCATAGCCTCAATTCTAATGGCAAACATTAGAAAAAGCACTTTCAGAAGTTTAGTAATAAAGGGCAATGAACCTGGAGTGATCTGCATTATATTTGTTTTACCGCTGAAAAGGTTGTTTTGCTTGTTACAGAAATGCTCTTGATGCTGAAATCCAGAGATATGTTAGTGAATCTTATCCGAAAGGTATCTCTGCAGTTAATTGTGTGAAGGGGAAAGATACAGAAGGTCCAGGGTCCGACTTTGAGTTTGTTGTAATAATTACTGCCATGAGACTAAGTCCCCAGAACTTCTGGTGAGTACAAAATGACCTTCTTCTACTTATTCTCCATATCTAAGAAAACATATTGTGCGACTAAATCCAGGGTGTTTGCAGTAATGGAAGTTGGAGATCTGTATGGAACATTGATTTCCAGGATGAGTCCCAGGTGCTTGACATAAAAGGGAAACTGCAGGTAACATTTGTGACTTCGTTTTCTATGTAAGTTGGCTTTGACGTTATGCAAAGCCAATGGAAGTTCAGTGAGCTTATTCTAAGTATTTCTCCTTTCCTTCAGGTAGGAGCTCATTATTTTGAAGAGGGAAATGTGGAGTTAGATGCAAAAAAAGATTTCCAAGATTCAACAATATTTCAGGTACCTCACATCACATCCAATATCCACATACTTGACCAAATGCATTTTACCAGAAGCCAGGCCAGGCTAGCATTAAATATACACCAAGAGAAAAATTATGTGTAGGCTCTGATATAATCTTATAGTTGGTTTCTTCGTCCATTTACAGTCTGCAGACGACTGCGCGATTGCCATAGCCAATATTATCAGGCACCATGAAACAGAGTACCTTGCAGCTCTAGAGGTTACCAAATAGCAACTCATTATTTATCTCGTTCTTTACCATTTCCTGTCTTGTTAATCTTTTTGTATCTGACCCAATGATTAGGTAGCTTATTCTAAATTACCGGATAACACTTTCAAGGTAATCGTCTTTTCCAAAAAAAACAATTTCAGTGGCTGCAAGGATGGTAGCCTCTACATGTATTGACAAATTATCTGAGATGATTTTGGAACTTTGCAGGATTTGAGGAGGAAACTTCCGGTGACGCGAACTCTGTTCCCATGGCAGAACACTTTACAGTTCAGCCTAACAAGAGAGGTCGAGAAAGAACTTGGACTTGGCAAGTGACTTATTTATAAACTCGCAACCTCCAGTTCTTTATTTGGTTGTCAAGGTTCTGTGTGATTTCCATTATGTATGTGAAGGGAAAAGTATCGGAGATATTATTTCTGTTACTGTCTTTATCCTCTTGTTTTTTTTTTTTTTGGAGTAATATACAAACCGCATGCAAGTGTTGGAAGAATGTATAGCATCATCGATATTGCATCAGGGTTTGAGAAAAAAAAAATGGAAAAAAGCTCCGATGCCGGGAATCGAACCCGGGTCTCCTGGGTGAAAGCCAGATATCCTAACCGCTGGACGACATCTGATTTGATGGCAGTAGAGTTAAAATGGAAAACTTGTTCGAAATTCTGATAGATAGTGTTAACTTTAGGATTTTGGTTCTTCATATTTTTTTGGGTTAGAACTTTTTATGAAATTCCTTTTATATTAAATTACCATCAAAATCATCCCAATGTTAAATAACACTAATATGAAGCAAACTAAAAAAAAAAAGGAAAATTGAGTAACACTAAGAAAACAAAAATTGGGGACATTTAGAAATACTCTAACTCAGTCAGAGGCTTTATGCATTTCTTTGAAGACAAGTTTTCCCATTATTTTCTATTTATTTATTGTTTTTATAATTTTTTTTGGTTATTTATTTTCTTTTTGCTTCTCCCTTTTTTTTTTTTTTTTATCATAGTCGCTCGCTCCTCTGAAACCCCTAACTCTTCATCCTCGCGATCTCTCTGTCGTTCCGATTTGGGTATTATAATGGCTACTCCTATGGTTGAAGACACGACCAGCTTCGAAGAGGATCAGCTCGCCTCCATGTCCACCGAAGATATCGCCAGAGCGACTCGTCTCCTTGACAACGAGATTCGAATTCTCAAGGTTCGTTCCCCCCAATCTCTCTCGATCTCCCTTTGCTTCGTATCTATAGGACGTAGTTTATATTCAATGATTTCTTCAGATTCGTGTAAGGTCAGGCTCCAATCTGGTTTTGATTTCTCGCTCTTTACGGGTTTAGGGTTTGAGCTTAGTGTAATCCTTAGAAGCATGAGATGTACTAGGCCTCTAATTCGATGTCCTTTCTTTTGATTTCTTTGTGTGTATTACCTCAACCGATTTGATTATTTCTTGTTGCAAATTGGGTTTCTGATTCAGTTTCGGTGTTTATATTTTATTCGTGTTCTGGGTTTAAGGAGATGTCATGGCTTAATGTTGATGAATGTTGAAATTGCTGATCTTGTGTTTTTTTGTCTCTTTAATTGGGATTCAGGAAGATGCACAAAGAACAAATCTAGAATGCGATTCTTATAAGGAGAAGATAAAGGAGAATCAAGAGAAAATTAAACTCAACAAGCAGCTTCCTTACTTGGTTGGCAACATTGTGGAGGTATTCAACAAGTTTTTGTTTTTGTTTTTAGTCTTGTCTGTTTAAGTTTTGGTTTGTTTGGCAGCTCTCTTACGTTCGTTATGTTATGGCTTGGTAATGTTTTGTTATTTATACACTTACCTGCTTGGATTTGAAGTCTTAACTGTCGTGATTCCGTCTCTTGCTATTAGATTTTGGAGATGAATCCGGAAGATGATGCTGAGGAAGACGGTGCAAATATTGATCTTGACTCCCAACGGAAAGGAAAATGTGTTGTTTTGAAAACGTCTACACGGCAGGTGAGACTACCTTATCCGTTCTCTATATATGACTTCTACATTTTCTGGTTCTTTTTCCCGTTTCATGTTTTAAGCTAATCCTTGTGTGTCTTGATGTGGAATGCAGACCATCTTTCTACCAGTGGTTGGACTTGTGGACCCTGATAGTTTGAAACCTGGTGACTTGGTTGGAGTTAATAAAGATAGCTACTTGATTCTGGATACCTTGCCATCCGAGTATGATTCTAGGGTTAAAGCCATGGAGGTAGATGAAAAGCCAACCGAAGATTACAATGACATTGGAGGACTGGAGAAGCAGGCAAGTTTATTTATGTGTTTGTCAGGCATATTTTATTTTCTTCAGCGTGTTGCATATTGATTCTAATTGAGTTAATTTCTGGAACAGATCCAAGAGCTTGTAGAGGCAATTGTGCTTCCCATGACACACAAGGAACGTTTTGAGAAGCTGGGTGTTCGTCCACCAAAGGGAGTGCTCTTGTATGGTCCTCCAGGGACTGGTAAAACTTTAATGGCTCGTGCCTGCGCGGCACAGACCAATGCCACCTTCCTTAAATTGGCTGGCCCTCAATTGGTCCAGGTACTTATGACTGTCACATTCAATTCTCATCTCGTTAGAATTCTTTACCCTGTCTGGACATAAGATCGTAGTGCGAGTGACAACAGTAAATACATATGACGAACTACAATGTTGCTTGATTGTAATGACTTGATGACATATATCCATGTATATACAGATGTTCATTGGAGACGGAGCAAAGCTTGTCCGTGATGCCTTTCAACTTGCCAAAGAGAAAGCTCCGTGCATTATCTTCATAGATGAAATCGATGCCATTGGTACAAAGCGTTTCGACAGGTATAAATCCTTTGCTGATTCTAGTTAATCTTTCCTGCACTTCCCCTGCTGTTTTTACTAAAACACATTCTTTGGCTGAGAGTACAGTGAAGTCAGTGGAGACAGGGAAGTGCAAAGAACTATGTTGGAGTTGCTCAATCAACTTGATGGATTTAGCAGTGATGAACGAATTAAGGTGAGAGTCTTCATCCATTCTACGCTCAATTCACACAAATAATACTCTCTTTGAGTCCTCTCCCAGATTAACAATCATACCTATCAATTTTTCAGGTGATTGCAGCCACTAACCGTGCAGATATTCTGGACCCAGCCCTCATGCGTTCTGGTCGACTAGACAGAAAGATAGAGTTCCCACACCCAACAGAAGAAGCAAGAGCCAGGATCTTGCAGGTTTGTCTCTCCCATTTTTTAAGCATGACCCTTGGTAAGTAAACGGCTCACATAAATTAACTAACCCTACTGAATGAATGCAGATTCACTCGAGGAAGATGAATGTCCACCCAGACGTCAACTTTGAGGAGCTTGCAAGATCAACCGATGATTTCAATGGAGCTCAGCTGAAAGCAGTGTGTGTAGAGGCTGGCATGTTAGCTCTTCGCCGTGATGCCACAGAGGTAAAGAATATACAGAAGTCTTAATGGATTTTAAGCTTTTACGTTTGGACTTTGGTCTTGTTTTTAAAGGTTGTTTCCTGTAATTGTTGTGTGTGTTCAGGTGAACCATGAGGACTTCAATGAAGGTATCATCCAAGTCCAGGCCAAGAAGAAAGCAAGCTTGAACTACTATGCCTGATCCCTCTCTCATCCTTTATATTTTCTCAATGCCGTTTATCTTTCAACTAGTTTTACTTGTACCCTCATTCCGATTTGGATCTTTTTAAAACTTTCGAATCAGGATATCTCTATTATCAAAAAATATTTAATTGTGTTCATCTACTTCTTTTGAAATATTTAATGTTTTTAAAAGAAAACAGGAGTATGTGTACTGTAAATCAATTTCTATTTAATTCCACTAATCAGGCAAAAGTTAGAAATTTCACTCCAATATAGTAATATGGTAAATAACCGCACCTTTGATAAATAATTTTACTTGTACCCTTATTACGTGATTTGGGTATTTTTAAAATTTTGAATTAGGATATCTATTATCAAATTACATTTAATTGTGCTCAACTTCTTTTGAAAAAATAAATGAATCTTCCAATGGTTCATGGTTTTATAAATTATACCTTTTCTATTATGAAAATATTTTTTTTAAGAAAATTTAAGGTTGTTTATTGTAAATCAATTTCTATCCAATTCCACTGATCAGGCAAAAGTTAGAAACATCAACTCTAATGGTAAAATATCTCAAAGATTAATCAAAAAGACACGATAGAAATCGACAACTAACCAAAACGTAAAACCTCCAAAAAAAAAAAAAAAATTGTAGCTTTGAATGTGTTTCTTTGAAAAAGAAAATAAAGAGAGGAAACACATTCAGCACTTGATCTCCTTCAAGCCGTAGGCTAAGTAGAGGAAAGTAGGATTAGTGGCTCCTTCTCTGTAGTAAGCAAACACCAAGCTCCCTTCTTCTCCGTTCATGCTCTCTCCCACAAAGCTGTCACGTTTGTTAAAAAAGTAATCACCAATTAGACAAAATTTAACAAAAAAAAGGAAATTGAAGAAAAGAAATAAAGTAAAAAAAGAGAGAGGAGCTTACAATTGGAAGTCTTTGAGCTTTGACATCAAAAATTTGGTGGCACTCTCAATGTGTTTCTTGAACAGCTCTAGCTTTTCCGAGTCCAGCTTAGGGGTTAGTTGCTTAATGTATCTTTTCATGAACATCACAAATTGTTTCTTATCAAACGATGGTTGCTCCTGCCAGAATAATCACGGAAGTGTTAAATCTCTTAAGATATTCTTGCATGAAAAGAAAGAATTGAAGATTAAAAAGGTCCTTTAAATATTACCTGAAGCCTAAAAGTATCGATGATATCAACAACCTTGACAGCTTGATCATCGACTCCTTCGTCTTCACCGCCTTCTTCAGCCGATGGATTCGCACCAATGTCAAAATCCATAGCTCCTCTCACAACCCACTGATGAACAACAAAAACACATCAATTTTAACTTCAACCAGCGTAGATCGTTAAGACAAAAACAAAGCTTTATCTAAGAATAATATTTTACCTTTCCTTCGACTTCCCATAACATGCCGTTTACGAGTTCCTTGTAAGGAAAGGAATCAGAGAGAAGCTCATCGCCTGTTTGATCAAAAGAGAGAGACAAACTTTAGCTTCTGACACAAGCAATACATACAAATAACAATATGGGGATTAATAAATACAATCGAGGTTGGATGATCACAATTCACAAGACACGGGTAAAAAAAACCCTAGAAAACAAAACGCTAAAGCAAATCGAAAATAGTACCAATATCGTAATTTCACTACATGAACCAGAACCAGTATATTATACCTGTAAGAATATCTTGGTAAACCAACATGTTTGAAGAGAGCTAAAGAGAGAGGTTTATGTGTTGTAAGTTTTTTTTTTCTTTCGCTGATTTGATCGGTAAACTTAGAGAGCAGTAGAGATAATTTGGTGAATAGAAGAGAAAAGAGAACAAGTCTATTTATGATAGAGTCCTCGTCATGTTTTCCTTTTCCTTTTCGGCTTATTTCTTTTTTCCTATAAGAAAAAGGAATTTAACCAAAAAAAAGAAATAGGAAAACCTCCTTTGTTAAATCAGAAGTGCTTATTTACGCTAATTAAATCTTAACCATTGTTAGCAAAAAGAAATTAAAAAATCATTAAACAAAAACAGAACCATTAATCATTTAATCTTAGCAGTTCATTTGAGACTTTGAGTTGTCAAACCCATTGATTACTTTATTTTTATTTTTCAAACTGGTGGTTATCGACAAGAACCAACTTTATGAAAACTATGTTCGATTCACCTAAATATAGTAACTGTTTGGATAAATCCCTACTTTTAAAAGTATTTATCACTGTAAAAAGTAAAAGTAAAAGAGGGGAAATTGATAACTAGGAGGAGGATCGTAGGGAGCCAGAGCTGCAAAAGTCGGCGGGAATAAACACTACTTACTTTAGGGGCATGTGATGGTGGACTCAATAATTCGCTCGGGAACATCGTCACATTGTAGACTAGCTTAAACTATTTTGACTACTTGTACTATTTACCTTCAAAAGTTATTTTCTCATATTTGCAAAATCTTCGGATAGGAAATTGTGAGGGAATGATTAAAATGACGACACAAAATAATACTACTACTCGTTTTTTTTTAAAAAGAGACTTTTGTTTATGATTTATTACACTGAAATAGTTGTAAGATAATTAAAAGGGCAGCAAAATGCGTCTTTTTAATTAAATAATACTATTTCAAAACTCTCACAAGTATTTTTAGAACCCAAAATAATACTACTAATATATCAATATGTCAAAATAATGTGGCCACAAAATACTAGCTACTAGTAGTAATAAAATAATAATACTATATACTTAAAGAGCAAAATTCAATCGAATCAAATTTAAAATCTAGCATGACATAATCACATAAATTCTGGAGATTTTGTTTTATTGGCATTTATATCATACATTGTCAAAATCCAATATGTTCAATGCATATATAGTCGATAATAACATTTTAATCGGAATCAAAAGTACTTCTTTTACCAGATAAATAATAATCAGACTGAAAACCAAAGTCATTAAGATAACCAAAAATAGAAAGCTAAATTACCATATTGGTAATTTAAATTTACATAAAGTTAATTACCATTATTTTATATCCAAATGTTTTTGTTTTCTTTTTTAAAAAGGAAAAGAAAAGAAAAAGGGAAATTAGCTTGGGGGAAGCAGAGCAGGCAGGTGATGTAAATAAAATATACTTATTAGTTAGTAAAAAACAAATCCGTAAGAATAAATCAGAACCGTCCATTGTAGTCTTACTTTGGACAGCGGTCATTGCTTCTTACCACCCCCGTAACCCAATCTTTCTCTCTCACACAAAACATAACGCAATCGAAAGAGAAGAAGAAGAACCAAAAAAAAAACTCAAAAACAAAAAAAAAAAAATATCAAAGAGCCAACTTTTTTCTTTCTTCTGGGTTCTCTTCTCTCTGGTTGTGACGATCGAAGAGACTTCTTCACAGATTCATCATATAGTAAATAATCGAATCGAATCGAGACGAAACGTTAAGAAATTGGGAAGAGTGATTTTTTTTTTTTTGTTGGGTGTGGTTGATTCAAAAGAAAGAAACACAAAAAAAGGGTTTTGAGATTTGGGGTAGTTTTTGATTTTGGATTTTGGATTTTGGTGAGATGGGTTTAGGCAATAAAGGTAACAAATTCAATTTCGGCGATAATGATCTCGCCGACGAAGGTAGTGGTGCCGATGGCGACGAAGGTGATGGTTTTGGTTCGGTTTCGTGTTCGATTTGTCTCGAGGCTGTTGTTAAAAACGGCGATCGAGCCTGGGCTAATCTTCAATGTGACCATCAGTTCCATCTAGGTATTTACTCTCTCTTTTTTTTTCCTTTGATTTGATTTTTAAAAAAGTTAATAATTTGCTTCAGATTTTGATTTGAGTCATCCAGATCTACCTTTTCTGTTGATTTGATTCGTTTAATTATTGAATCTACCATTGTTTGTGTGTTGTGGCTTTTTTTGTTTTTGTTTTTGTTATGAAGATGATGTTTGTGTATATTGAGCTCTGGAGCTAATCGATTCTTGCTTTTGGTTATAGTTTTGATCTGGTCGAATTATTATTATTATTATGTGAGGTTACTTATATAACATCAATTATGGTTCGATCACTATTTCATTGCAACTGCTTCTTTATTGATGCATGTAGTAGCTCAGTATCTCAAAACGTTCGTGTTTCATTCTACATGCATTATTTATTTGCTCTTGATTAACATTGTCTAGGAAGGAATGATTAGCTCGCAAGTACATATGAGCCTTTTTCTTTGCTCTTTGTATGCCAATCTTGTGTGTCTAGATAGCTGTATCTGTGTGTTTGTTATTCATGAGAGCTTTCTAGATAAAGTTTGAGCAGCTATCGTCCAGTATATTGCTTTGCGTTTGGTTTCTTATGGTTTTGGCATAGCCATCTAACTCCCTCATATGTTTTCTTTGTTTTCAAGACTGTATTGGTTCAGCATTCAATGCAAAGGGCGTGATGCAATGCCCCAACTGTCGGAAAGTTGAAAAGGGCCAGTGGCTTTATGCAAACGGTTGTCGTTCATATCCTGAGTTCAATGTCGAGGATTGGGTTCATGAGGAAGATATTTATGATATTGGAGCATACTCTGAATTGGTAAGTAACTCGTAACCCGATCCATCTCAAATATTCCATTGGGCTTCTTCATTACTTTTCACTTCTTTGCCTCATGTGCGGGAATTATGTTCCATCTTTAAATAACCTTGTGTTTATGTTTCTTTGCAGTCTTTTGGAGTTCACTGGTGCCCATTTGGAAGCTCAGCACGTCTTCCTTCTTTCGAGTAAGCAACTACAATACCCGTTTTAGCTCTCTTTTCTGCTACTTTTGTCAATAAAAAACATGGCATTCTTTTCCCTTCTTTGCTGATAAATTTCTTTTAAACTTTGTAGGGATGGAGAATTTACGCCAAGTTCATGTAAGACTATTGTCAGATTTGTTATTTTCATTTTTTTGCTCGCCATTATCTTCTTCTCACTTTTCTGGAATTTGTGTTTATCAACTATTAATTTTAATTGCATGGCACAGATCACGATCTTTTGGGACAGCAAGGTTACTATTCTGAACCAGCAGCGCCAACCGCAGGTCATCCATGTCCATATGTAACCTACTTTGGCCCGGTTCATTCGTCTTCCTCAAGCAGCGGTGGTACTGCAGGCGTTTCAGACAGCTCAAGTTTCAGTAGTCACTGGAACACAGGCTCTTCGGTCTCTGGTGAAGTTCCAACTCCTTATGGTTTCCCTGTGGATCCACACTATCACGGCTGGGAATATCATCCGCCTCCACCCCCACCTCCACAGCATTTCTCTGCTTCTGGCATTCCAACTCCGCCCACGCCTCCACCAGCCTCTGCGAGGACTTCCCGAGCTAACGGCTCAGATCTGATCAGAGCCAGACCGCCACATTTCATGCGTCCATATCATGGTCACAGGTAAACAACATTTTCTGTCTTGGCTTAGGTATATCACTAATGATCATATAAGATGACCACAATTACAAACGTTTTGAGAATTTCTTCAGAACATTCTATAACATAAAGAAACTATAGTGCTCATCGAATTCTAATTTGGTTTTGTACAAATATATCTAAAAATTGAATTACTGAGGTGTTATTGTATATATGCTTTCTTGTATCTAATGGCTGGCTGGTTTGTGCAGTTCAAGTGGTAGAGCGGGTAGTTCAGTGGCATCAGTTCCGAGGACACCAGCATTTCCAGGAAGCAACGCTCGTACCCGAGACAGAATGCAAGCTCTTCAAGCGTATTACCAACAGTCTTCTGCACAGTCACACCAGCAGGATTCGCCTGTAGTGTCTCGAGGGCCTGTATTCCCGTCTGGCCGGAGGCCCACTAGAGGAATAGCTTCCGGGATGGGATCAACTTCATCTTCTTCGGATCAGGCAGGCGGGAGCGGTTTTATCCGGTTTAACATATGGGAGAGAGATCCTTATATGCAATCGCAACAATCCTACCCGGTTAATCAGATGGAGAGAGAACAAAACATTTGAACATCTTCATTCAACGAAGGGTCTGGAAGCTTCCATCAGAGGCACGGTGGTGGAGGAGGATCATCGTAAGAATCGAGTCAGTACCCGTCACCGGCGGGCAATTCTCATGAACGTTGGACAAAACCAAAAAGAGAAAAAGAAAAAAAAAAACATTGATATTTGAGAAAACCTGAAAACTGCATGCTCAAGTTATGTGATGAATTGATAATCTAAAAACACAAAAAGTGGTATGTAATGAATGGTTTTGGAGAGAGACAGCCTCCCCCCGTATGGTGGGTGACCGTGCGGGTTGTTCGAGCCGGTTTTGGTCTGGTTTGGATCGGGCGAGCATGAGAGGTCGTTGTTGGGTATTTGTTTTTTAAATGTGGCTACTATGGGTATCAAAGTGAAATACCCTAATGAAACTTTTTTCCTCTGGGATAATGTTAATTTTTAAGTGGTTGAGTTTCTTCTTTGTTCTCTTGTGCCTGTCACAAATTTAATTGGTTTGTTTTTTTTTGGCTATCTATACAAAATGAAAAACTAAGGTGAAAATTACCAAAGACTATAGTCTATGTGTTTGTGGCTCCATATGCGCTTGGCAGTTAATTTCATTAGAAACATTTTTGTTGAAAACTAATAATTATATAATATAGTAATGTTTTTTTTGCTAACTTAAATAAAAATATTTAATGAAATAAAAATATTTAATGAAATAAAATAGAAAGGAATAGCAAAAAAAATAAAAAAAAGTTGAGAGCTTTCTTGGGACCTCTCAGCCTCCGTTCTTATATTTCACCGGCATAGGCGGACCTCTAATACTATTTTCTTTCAAAGTTTTGATTTTTGCTTTCAGGGCCTCCAAATATTACCAAGCAATGGCGGAATCAAAGACCAAAGTCGAAGAAATCAAAAAATGGGTCTCCGATCACAAGCTTCGTACCGTCGGTAATCAATCATCCTCGTTTCTTGTGTCGTTTCATCATCATCATCTGATCTGAACAATTCTTTTCTAATGATGATTCGTTTTATCCACTTTGGTTTTTTGTGATTATGGATCTAGATTTCACTGTGATCCTTTGTTTTTATATTGTCATATAGTAGAATTGATTAGCGTTTTGCTGTTTCTGTTATGTGGCTAGTTCTCTTCATTCTAAGGTTTTTTGTTAAATGAGACATAGTTAGCCTCTTTTTGATTTGATCATACGACATTTTTGGTCCTCAATTCTTATTGTTCTGTGACATGCAAAGATTAAGAGCCATCTACTTTTGTTGTTTTATAATTGGTATTATTGTTCTTTATCCTGACTCTGAAATTTGTATTGTTTTTAATTTGGCTCCTTGCATCATAGGTTGTTTATGGCTCAGTGGTATTAGCGGTTCTATCGCCTATAACTGGTCTCAACCTGCCATGAAAACCAGTGTCAAGATCATCCACGCCAGGTTTGTTTTTTTTTTGGTTATATAGTTTTGATTCCCCCAAGTATATGATTTTGTTGTGGACTTTTTGAGTTTCATTTGCGTTTCGGAACACTTGTTCCTTAGCCATGAACATTGTTAGATTTAAGCAATATATGGCACCATGGCTCTTTCCCCCTTTCTTGGCTTTATATTGCTCGCTGCATTCTGCTTCACTTGAATCTTTGATCTACTAGGAAAGCATCGAAATTTATGTGTGTATGTGTGGGTTTTCTTTTCTTTGTTTCTTCATTTCGTTCACCAGGTAAACGTAGAATGCTCAGTTTAGAATCTTCATAGGTCTTACCTTAGTCATAGCTTTCATGTTCCCACAACAATTCATTCTTCTGCTTCATACAAATGTATATGCACTCTGCTCTGTGAAAGAAAGAATGCTACAGATGATGGATGTAATAGGAGATGATAGATTGTATCACAGCTTTCTTCTTACATGGATACATTTTCACAGCATTTTCATTCTTCTCAGGTTGCACGCACAGGCACTGACCTTAGCTGCTTTGGCTGGAGCAGCTGTGGTGGAGTACTATGACCACAAAACTGAAGCTACCAACCGATATCCGAAATTTCTGCCCCCGGAAAACATATCTCACAAAGACTAAACTCTGAACCTCTCTAACATGCAATGGTGGTGGTCACTGCTTATTCTGTTTGCTACTACAGGGGAAACGTAGCTAGAGATGATTTTTGTAGACCTTTAAGCAAAAATTTCATGTATTTTTTGATAAAAGCAATTTCCTTATTATTATATGATTCTTTTGATACTTTCAGAAGGATTGTTCTGTGTTGCATATTGCACACAAGATACAGATTTGTAAGAGAGAACAAACTAAAAGTAATAAATCCACGATTACATTTTTACCAGCTAGCATGTGTTGATGATTCACAAGAAAAACTATGACTCGTTGGCTTATTGCTTACTAATTTGGAGTAGTTCTTAAGATATTATAAGTTTTGGGGTTATTTTGAAATTTAGAAATTTTAAGAGAGGTTCAGGATATATATAATGTGAAGTATTGGGGTTTTTTTGAGATATAATAAAAATTGAAGGGAGGTAAGGGTTATTTAAAAAAATATAAATTAGGGTTACAAGACCGACCACTTTAAATTCGCCAAAACCCTAGCCCTTTGCTTCATTCTCCCCAGAGCTAAAAGACGCCGCTCGTCTCTTCAGAGAGTTTCACCTTCTAGGAATTGTTTCAAGGTACACTGTTACTATCTCTCTCCAATGGAAACGCTAGCTCCTCAACTTCTGATTATAGATTCGACATAGGCTTGTCTCGCTAGATATGAAGATTGAATAGAAGAATCGAATTTTTAGTTTCATTTCCTCTTAGCCCAGCTTCTTCTTATTTTTCTTCTGTTGAGAGTGTAATTGACTATGGCTAGATAGATATTATGAATCTTAAGAAGTTTCATTTCTTATCTGCTATACAGATCTCACTGTCCACATTATCCAGGTTTTTGAGTTAGTCTAAGTAGCTTGAAAATGGCGTTTAATGTAATGTATGTGTGATTGAGTTTTTATGGATTGATGTTTGGAATTTGCAGAGAAGGGGTTGTAAAAATGAGTCGTGGAAGTGCAGCTGTTGCCAAGGGAAAGAAGAAGGGAGTTTCCTTCACCATTGATTGCTCAAAGCCTGTGGATGACAAGATCATGGAGATTGCTTCCCTTGAGAAGTTCCTTCAGGAGAGGATCAAGGTTGGTGGCAAAGCTGGTGCTCTTGGTGATTCAGTCACTATCACCCGTGATAAGAGCAAGATCACTGTCACTTCAGATGGCCAATTCTCCAAGAGGTAATAACTGTTGAAACTTATTCATCTTTTTGCTCGTTTTGTTTCATTGCTTGTGATCCTGTGTCAGTCTAAAGATGTTATAGAAAGTGATATGATAGAAGCAAAACTTATCTAACAGTGATGGTGATTGGTTGGTTTCTTAGTTTAAGCAATCTCAAATGCAGTTGTTTGTTTGCTAACTGTCTTTTTATGTGTGTGTTTTCAGGTATTTGAAGTACTTGACAAAGAAGTACCTCAAGAAGCACAATGTTAGGGATTGGCTCAGAGTGATTGCAGCGAACAAGGACCGTAATCTCTATGAGTTAAGGTACTTCAACATTGCTGAGAACGAGGGAGAGGAGGAAGACTAAGAACCCAGTTTGGTTTAGAACTATACTCTATTCCATGTTTCTGCTTTTTGGTTTCTACTCGGTACTGAATACAATTTGTCTTTGCCCTTCTGTCTTTTTTTGTCAGATGTTATTTAGTTTTGTTCAAGTTAACTCTCGTTTGGATAATCGTTTTAAAAAATTGGTAAACATGGAATGATTCAGTTATGTTATTATTCGACTAGAAATTGTTTTCCTTCACAAATTGGGAAAATTATTAACAGCGATCTCCCACTCTGATTAGGATTGTGAAGTTCGTATATGTCTATATACATAAATTCTCAAAAGTGTCATTCCTCTATTATTCTTTGTCTTCAACAATGCTTCTCTTTCCGAGCCACGGTGAAGGTTTGGCGTCTACGGTGCCTTGTGGTATAAGAAGCGAAGGATTGGTGATGAACACACAAGATGATACTCCTCTATCGTCTCCAACAACGACACGTCTTCTCGATCTCTTTCCTTGCGAAAGTGTAGTTGTTCTTGATCTCTTTCCTTGCAAAGGTGGAGAGTTTGCATGTAGGGTTCCTCCATCTGTCACAAGAAACGAAACAGGAGTTAGCCTCGCATACTTCAGAAACATGCCAGGGGTAGAGAGAGATATAATGGATGCAACAGAGTTAACTCTCTCGATAGAAGCAGATATATGGAAAATCAAGAAAACACTCACCAATAGCGACGTCGGTAGTCAGACACGGCTTCTTCTACCAAAGGAACCCGCGAATGAGCATATTCTGAAATACTTGACAGAAGAAGAGATCAAGTTAGTGGAAGACGAAGGCCATCAGGGGCTAAAAATCACCGTGTTCGATAGTACAGAAAAAACTACGCATCAGTTGCGTTTCAAGAGATGGACTTCAGCTGGAAGCTATGTATTGAATAACAATTGGAACAAGGATTTTGTTCAAAGAAAGGATCTGAAAGCAGGCAAGACGATTGGACTCTTTTGGAATCCTTATGCTTCAAGGCTCCACCTTCGCGTTCTTGATATGTTAGAACCAGTTGATTAGATAATATGGTTTTGGGTTTTTCTTTTTGTCATAGTTAATTCTCTTGGCATTTATTTACATTTGATTCTACTGACATACTAAATTTTCAGAAAGTGTTTAGTAACATCTCAACCTTATTCTGATTAGTAACATCTCAACCTTTATATCTGTTCTTTTGTCAATACAAATCTGCAAAACAAAGATGAAATCAGAGTTAGATACTCTTAAGTAGTCTCTAAACAACTTTGATCCACTGTTTGATGCAACTGAAACAAAACTTGTCTGCAACACAACAGAAAAGCAAAACAAATATTTATGTGTTCGTTCTAATCAGCTTATGTTCAACTTTTAAGTCGTTACCTAAACCATAAACCTACTACTATGGCCTATCTAAGACACACACACACACGAGCTTGTCAATTCGATCCTCTTCGGAATCTTTGTTCTTGAAAATCAAATCTCTGGAAGATGTCGCAGAAAAGGAACGTGCTTTATCATCAAAAAACACCTTTCAACATGGGAAGAACTGCAAGATGAGATCTCAAAACTAAAAAACTAGCTGAGCCTAACCATATGAAACGTTTTGAGCTGAAGCAGGTAAGTTTCTTCTACTCTAATCTGAATGCAACATTACATCAAAAGTAGCATAACTTGGTCGCTTTTGGATACAGAAAAGCAAATAGGAAATTGCAAAATTAATAGATTCATAACACTCTTTGGCACTCAACCAAAAACAATGTTTTGACGTTTGATTTGTTATCGTATATAACAAACTAAATTGTACTCTTCAATTTTATTTACTGTAATAAAATTAAATGGGTATTATCCCATAAACAATAATAAACGAAACAAACCAAACCAACAACATGTTATAGATTGATTCTATCAGTTTCTCTAATCCGAGACTGTTGTCTTAAGAGGCAAAAAACTCTCGACTCCTTTAGCCTCAGCTTCATGCTTCTCTGCAACAGCTCTTGATAATCCAAACATCTGGAAAGAAAAAATCAATCACAAGCTATACTATTAGGCCAAATCACAAGTAGTGGCTCTCTCATTGATCAAGAAGATGTATTATGTGTTTAGTAAAAGAATGAAGGAAGAGAAGAACCTTCTTGATGGTCTTGTTGAAACAGTTCTTGTGATCATCCATAGAAGCATTGATGAATTCATCGATGTGATCCTTAACGTCTTCTAGGAAACTGGCATCATCCTTTGCCATCTTTCTACATGAAGAAGACATGGCCGGTTTTGGCGGCGGGTTTTCAGCTTGAGTTTTCTGCTGCGTCTCCATTGAATGTTATGTTCCTAAAAAGAAAACATGTAGTCAGGCTCTCTTCAGAATCAAGATAGGAATCAAAACGTTGACTTCAAACCCAACACAAAGGAGATAACTTAATAAAGCTCAGAGCTGAAGAACCAATGTACTAGATAGGCTTTTTGATACTCTAATGAAACATAAGCTCTCACACTATTCTTCAGCTCATAAAACAAAAACAAAAAAAAAAAAAAAACCCAAAAGGCTAAAACACAAACCCCATCAGATGAATCCAAAGTCTCTAATTTTAAGAGATTCTCAAAAGTGAATTATCCGAGCCAAGAATCAACAACTTTCTCAGACCATTGAGCACACAACAATGGAATCAAACGAAGGTATCCTAAGAAATCACGGAATTAAAAAAAATCAATCAAAGGAACTAGAGATATAAAGCATGCGATCATATACAGTAATGGTAACACACGGATCAAGACAAGACAAAAAACATCCAAAAAAAACGCATAAATCAAGAAATCTAAAGAGCTGAGACATAAAACACAGGTAAATAACGAAAGATCAGAGATTTAGAAACGGGAGAATCAGGAACTCACCGACGAGATTAGCGGCGGCGACGGAAGAGAGTATTGTGTCTTCTTCTTGGCTTTGGGGGATCGATCCTCTCTGCTCGCTAAAACGTTTGCAATTGTTGGATTACTAAAATACCCTTAATGTTCGTCAACACAGACAACTGGACAAAAAGGTTATTTACGGAGAAATGAACCGAATCAATCGTTACCCCTTTCTAAATTGATGTTGATGAACCGGAGGAGGATACGCAGCTTTTAGTTTTGGTTTGTGAATTTCACAGACCGAAAAATCTACAAAATCAAATAACTAAACCGAAATCGAATAGTAAACCGGCGTGGGAACCGTAAAAACAAACGTCCCTTTGTGTGCTACTACTTTTACTTGCTACAAAAACTGGAGAAGAGAGAGGGAGAATCAGTTTTAAAGAAAAAACGAAGAACTTGAGAGCATTGATCAGCTGAGAAAGATGGGAAGAAATATAACGAAATTGGTGTTTCTGGTGTTATTGTTTCGTCTCTTCATCTCCTCTTCCTCTGGTGAGTATCAAATAGATACTTCCCTCTCCATTTTGATCTTTCTTGTTCACTTTCGCTAATGGGTTTGGAAAATTTTCACTGCAAGTTTTCATCTTTCGGTTCTTTGGGATCATATTCGACTCGTCCTTATGCATAGAACCCTTTCCTTATTGATTCTTGTGATCTGTTCTACTTGAAAGTTTCGATATTTGTTGTCGATTGTACAATTTTGATTCGTTCTGATGCATAGAGAAACCCGTTTCAAATTGGTTCTTGCGATCATCTACTTGAAAGTTTCGATTTTTGTTGTTCCCGATTGTACAATCTTGTTTCGTTTCTGATACATATAGAATCCTTTATGAGATTGGAGAGTTTTGCGATCATCTTCTCTGCTAAAAAAAGTTTTCCATGTTCTTTCAGATTGGGTTTTGTATTGTACAATGTGTTGTTGAAATTGAGTGTTTGTTCTTTAGGTTCAGCAGTTAAAACAAATGAGAATGGAGGACGATCGGTATCACCGCCATACCAGTCAGATGGAGCTCAGTCTGCTTATCTTCCGTTGAAGTATCTAGTAGACCTGTGGAAAGTGTTCAGTTGGAAGACTGGTTGCTCTGCTTCAATGCAGTCAGCTTCATTAGCTTCCAAAAGCCTGGCTACTTATGGAGAAGCTACTCAAGATTGCTTGGATTTGTTTGAGCTGTTGGAACTTTCAGTCTGTCACCCAAAGTTTGGGATTCAGTCAGGGCCTCCACGCATCTGTGCCTCTTTTTGTAACAGTGTCTTTGAAGCTTGCTCAGATGCTTACTTTACTAGTAATGGCAGTAATCAGGTAAAACCGGTGTTTTTGAAATCTTGAGATAGAAAACTATTGAGAATTCAGAATTTTGAAGAGTTTGAGAGAGAGCTTGTCCCTGTTATGTTTTCAGGTCATGGTCCCCTGTGGAGCAAAAGAAGATGTCACCTGCGGAAAAGCTTCCGAATTGGAGTCTAATGGCACAGTGTTCTGCTATGCAATGGGCTTCGCTGTTCAAACAGCTGCTCATTCCGCAGAAGAACCTTGTTACGGAAGCAGTGCAATATTAGAGCAGATTATCAAGTCTTCTGGTGAGATGATGATCTTTTTGCGCCTAACATATCTTGGACTAGTGCTCTTACTAAGGTTTTGCCTCTTTCTCTCTCTCTCTCTCAAATCGTTCAGTTCCCCTTTTAAATGTTTTTAAACCGATTGATGTTTGTTTGAATCTTGCTTTGGAATGTTATAACTCAGGTGGGATTTCCGGCGGGACAGGCTAGCTAGATTCCAGAGGGATGCGCAAGAAGATTTTTGACAAGGAACAAGAATAGGGAGAAGAGTTTTTCAAAGATGAAATATGTTTTGAGTTCCTTAGCAATTTAACCAGTAAGACAATCTCTATAAAAAGCACTGCTATAGTTGGGTGAAAAAAAAAGAAACCCCATTAAGAAATACTCGGTAAATCAAAAGGTTACTGTACAGAAGAATCAGAAAAGTAAAGAGCCAAACCTTGAAAGTCAAATTCAATATGGAAAAAAGATTAAGAAATGTGGGAATTTGATGATACAAGAAAATTAAAAGCAAAAAGAGGAGAGGCCACTCTAAGTTAAAACTAAGGCGTAAAAAAAAAAGAAAAGTAACCGAAACAAGAAAGACAAATAGAACAGACCAAAAGGAGATGATGACAATCTCCAGAAGCAGAAAAGAGATGTTTCTGCAACTATACACAGAATATTTGGATTAACAACCTTTGTTTTTTTTTCTCTCTCTCTCTCTTGTTTTTTTCTACAGATGCTTCTTCTTCTTTGATGACTAAGTAAAGTAGCCTTTTGAGGTTCTCCTCTTCATTGCAGTTTACCTACATCTGAAGAAATGCACCGAGCCTAGCCTGATAAGCTTTATTGAGTTTCAAGACTTCCCCATTTTTGGTACCTGGTAAAAAAAGGAGAAAATATAGATTGTGGAAATATGTGTTAACTTTGACTCGAAGTTACCAAAAGAACAAAACTTGTCACGAGACTCAACAATGGTCCTGTTGGATTCAGTTTTTTTGGTTTATCCTAGCTAGGCAATTGAATTGTCAAAAGAAGGGACTTGTTGGTCTTTTAAACGAACCTTCTTGAGAGGATTACTGGTAGAAGCTGGAGCCGGTTTCAGAATCTCAAAGGAGCAAACGAGAGATTGATCCACGCTCAATAATGCACCGGCATTGTCAAACTCTCCACCATAGTTTGGAGCTGAGAATATTGTGACTAATCTCCGTTTTGCGAAAAACTCATACCCATCTTCCACTACCTGCAAACTCATCCCTTGCAAGTCAATATCTTGAGAGGTTCTAAGATCAAGCATTTCTAAAGAACTGGTTCTAAAATTTGATATCTAGGGAAGTCTGTTTTACCTGATGGCCTCTGCAAATGAGATCAAGATCATTCTTATCCAAAAAGTCAGCGACAACATCGGCTCCAAACGTGCATGAGATACCTCGGTCGCTATCAGTCCATCCTTCATTCTTCTGATCAGGATCAGACCAAAGTAAATCACAAAGAAGACCATTGTCAGGAATCTCAGTAGGCCTTTGAATCTCCCGGATCTGCCCCAGATTTTCCAACTCGGGTGACAAGCCACCATGCATACACAGAATCTTCTCGTCAATGAGAGCAGCTACGGGCAAACAATTGAAGCAGTCGGTGAAAATCTTCCAAAGACGTACATTAAATCTCCGTTTGCATTCGTCATAGAAGCCGTAAATCCTGTTGATCTTAGCGTCTTCATGGTTGCCTCTCAAGAGAAAAATCTTGGATGGATAACGGATTTTGTAAGCCAAGAGTAAACAAATGGTTTCAAGACTTTGCTTGCCTCTGTCAACATAATCTCCAAGGAAGAGATAGTTTGCAGAAGGAGGATAGCCTCCATATTCGAATAGCCTCAGAAGGTCTTGGTACTGTCCATGGATATCCCCTGATTAGAAAGTTATCAAAATGAAAACCATAAGTACCTCAAAGATGAAAGCATCAGCAGATTTTTAGGAAACATAATGCAAAAAAACCCTCAAAATCAAAACTTTCAATAGTTTCATATGCATATGGAGCCAAATTATGTATAGGCAAAAAAAAGCCCTCAATCTTCAAACACAAGACATTAAGAAAGGAACCCTAATCAATCAATCTCTCAACTTAGGTGAGAAATTAATCATCTTTTTTAACACCAATCGTGCAAAACGAATCAAACCCAAATCATCAAAACCAAAAAAACCAAAACTTTTTTTTTCATCATCATCGTAGAAAGAGAGAGAGAGAGAGAGAGGGAGAGACCGCAGATGCGAATGGGGGCATGAAGCTCGAGAAGATTAGGCTGAGAAAGGAAGATTTGACGGGCGTTAACGCAGAGTTGACGGATCTCGATCTCGGAAAGCTGAACCTGTTTGCCTCCTTTACCTTCCAACAATCTCCTAATGATATCATCCAACACACCCATCTCCATCATCCCTTCCATACTCGTCATCATATTCTTCTTCCTCTGATCCACCAGAATCCAAATTAACACAAAAAAAGGGTTTGCGCCAAATCAGGCCACAACCAATGGGTAAAAGGATTAATTAAAGAGACGATCAGAAAGCCACAAGCTTTTTGTTTTTGTTTTTGTTTGTGTCTGTATTGGATTTTTCCCGAGAAAATGCGTAAAGAAACGAGAGAGGTCAAACAAAGGAGGAAGGAAGGAAACCAGAAGAAAAAGAATAAATCCTGATTAGTCTTCAAACTTAAGAGGATGAAAAAAACTGGATGGATCCTAAATGTGCAAGCAAGTTTAGAATATTACAAAAAAAAAAAAAAGTTTATTTATTTTAGAGAAAACAGATGGTTCAGATACTACCTCCTCCTCTTCTCTCTTCTCTCTCCTTTGCTGCCAAGAAATTTTTGGAAATTATTTATATTTCAACTCTGAGGTTTTTTAATGGCTAGATTAGAGAATGAGGTCGGTCCAAAAAATTATGTAATTAGTCATGGAATTAACAAGTTGAGCTTTTTAACTACAGCAAAAACATAAGTCGACTACCTTTATTATATTTTTATATATTAATTAAAGAAATGTAACTTCAAGCAGATATTATAATAATGGGCATTATATAGGTAGTCTAGTAGTTTAGCAGTTTCTAATTTTGTTTAGAATGTAAAATGGATCCAATGAACTACAAAAAAAAAAATGATTGGATAAAGAAAGAAAAAAAAGAAGCATTACTGCAAAATGATTTGGTTTTGTCCAAACAACTTTTTTAAAAAATATGATTTTAAAGAAAAGTTGTCAAATCTCAAAATAGAAAAAGGAAGAACAAGTGTAATTAGTGAAACCTTCTAAGGCAAGAATATGGGATGATGGATTTGGGGGTAGTGGGACGGACGGTGATGGGAAGAAGAGGATGATCCACTCCAGCCTAAAATGCCTAATTAAAGAATGAGAGACGTGTATGATTCTCATTGGAACTAGTCAAAGTTAAAGTAGTCTCCTCCTCTACATTTATTTACACACCACACACACAGAGAAATACTTATTCAGGTTAATTTGTTGTCGGGGGGAGAAATAGAAACCGCGTCTTTTGAAAAGTTCGGTTCTATGGTTAGATAAAAGCATATCTTGTACGTCTGTATGTGTGTATCCATACATGTGGGAGTAATACTTAATTGTGTTCCACCACCATGCTAATTAAATAAAACAAACAGTGTTTAATAACAATGCAAAAAATTGATACTCTCTTTTTTCTTCTTTTTTGGCCACTCATAGTTAAACTTGTGATTGCTTATGAATCATAAGTTTTGATTAGTAATATTTTGTAACTACCTATGTGTATTCGTTGGATATATAAATTAACAAGTTACAAGTATACTACACCTCATATGTGGTTTATTTCTAATCCTAAGCTGCTAAGCAAAAGAAAAGACTTTTGTTGTTGTCAAGACGACATAAATAAATTTATTGTACAAAAATCTATATTAGTCTTGCAAAAGTTACGAATACTAATAATGTTCATAAAAATACATCAGATTAACAATAGAGAGGCTTTCATGTTGGTCCGGAAACAAATAAAATAAATGGGCCTTTACTATTGGGCTTATCATATTATGTGAAAAAACAAAGTGAATTATAAAAGCCCATATAGCCGAGGAAGGAAAAGAACCCTAAAAATCGAGTTGGTGATATAAAAACCCTAGTATCAGTATTTGTGTATCCTTTTTACTTGTACAAGGTCGGCGGTTCCTGCACCACAACCCTGGACGACAATGGTACACTCTTGCTTCCCTCTGTCTTTCAATCTCCGTTTCGCTTTTGTCTTGTGTTTCATAAGTAATGTTTTCGAGAGATTCTGGGTTTGATTCATGTCATTTTTAAGTATTTCGATATTAGATTTGGGATGTGGATTGGGTTAGAGTAGTGTGAATGGATCATTTCTCTTAGTTTTTTATTAGATTGAATGTTGATTCTGATATTGATTGGGTTTGTGTATTTGTAGGGTATCGATTTGATCGCTGGAGGTAAGTCTAAGAAGACCAGAAGGACAGCTCCTAAGTCTGATGATGTCTACCTCAAGCTTACTGTCAAGGTCAGTTATTTGAACACCACTCTTATGTTTTTTTTTTTTTGTGTGGGTGAGTCGTGATGAATATCAAATTGACGAGATTTGGACTTTTTGTTTCTGAAATTTTGCAGCTTTACAGGTTTCTGGTAAGGAGAACAGAGAGCAAGTTCAATGCTGTGATTTTGAAGAGGCTTTTCATGAGCAAAGTCAACAAGGCTCCTCTTTCTCTATCTAGGCTTGTGGAGTTCATGTCTGGCAAGGTTACATTTCTCGTTGAAAGCCCCTCTTCTCTATGTTTGTGTTGGAATTAGTCTTAGGTCATGATTGATCTGTTCCATTTCTTAAGAATCAGTTTCTCATTTGTGATACCAAAGTGCTTACTGTTAATCCGTACTTAGTCTGGAACATGGATGTGTTGAGTGTTATGTTTAAATTCTCTTGTCTAGACCATATTTGTTTATTCTATGAGTTTTTGAATGTGCTTGGTGTTCTAATATTATAGGAAGATAAGATTGCCGTCTTGGTTGGAACTGTAACTGATGATTTGAGGGTACACGAGATTCCAGCAATGAAAATTACTGCCTTGAGGTTCACAGAGAGAGCAAGGGCTCGCATTGAGAAAGCTGGTGGTGAATGTTTAACCTTTGACCAGCTCGCTCTTAGAGCTCCACTGGGCCAGAACACGGTAATTCTCTTTACCTACCTTCTCTTCTCCATTTTCATCTTAAGACTTACAAGATTAAGTAAACTGATGTTTGGGTTTTCTTATGTTAAAGATTCTTCTTAGGGGACCTAAGAACTCACGTGAAGCAGTCAAGCATTTCGGTCTTGCTCCTGGTGTGCCACACAGTGACACCAAGCCATATGTTAGGCACAAGGGAAGGAAATTCGAGAAGGCCAGAGGAAAGAGGAAGAGTCGTGGATTCAAGGTTTAAGACAGTTGCTTGCAACATCGAACTTGATTTTGGAGTATTGTTGGTTCTTGATCGTTTTTGTTATTGGATTTTGTTAGAGGATTCTGCTTTTTTTGCCTATTTCAGACATGTTTCTAATCTTGTTTCTACTGGATTCATCGTGTGCTTATTACTCATTGAGCTTTACTATGTTAAACTTAATCTATGATCTTTCGTCTATAGTCTCAACATAACTATAAGTCTAGAACCAAATTAAATGGTTCGACATTGCTACCTCACTAGGAATGTTCGTGCTGTTTAGGATTATTTACGTCATAATATTTTTGTTTTATTGGTTTCCTTGCGAGGCATTGTGAAATCTACAATTCTCTGCTCTTACTACATTCGATAGACTTGAGATTAAATTGATTCTCCATCAGTCGCTACATGACTCCGTGTGTAACATTGTCATTGATCTTCGTAATTCCAAATATTATTCATAATCTTCTTGTAACAACACACGCAAAAACCAAATTGATTGGAGACACAACATAACATGAGCAAACAAGAACCCTAAAAGCTATTGTTGCTGTTCTGAAGTTTGGTGAAGAAGTCATTGATGTGAGCAGTGACCTCTTGAGGTTTCTCTTGGTTGACGAAGTGACCAGCATCTTCAATTACCACTATCTCCTGAAGATTTGGAACATCTGCAGCAAATCGACCACCATGAATGTACTCTTTAATCCCTGGTGTGGTGTAAACCATGTCGACGTCACCAGTCATGAACTTCACCGGAACTTGAATCTTAGCTCCGGTCCATGGAGCAGTGAGCTCCCAATTCCTGATATTAACACCAATAACAAATTAACAAAAACCTTATAAGTACGCATTCATATATTAAGAACTTACAGATCCATGGCTCTGTAGTAGTTCAATGCACCGGTAAAGCCTGTCTTGTCGAATTTGGAGGCGTAGAAATCAAGATCCTCCTTAGAAAACCAGTTAGGCAATTCAATGTTTTCGTAATTAGGTTTAGGGTTTTCTCCAAAGGGATCATTCTTAGGTAAAATAGACGGACCGGGTGTCCTCCCTGTGAAGATGTTCCTCAGAAATCTTCTTGGATCTGCCCTCGCAATCTCTTCTTCAGTCTTCCCCGGTTCCTGAAAAGTGTTTAAACAAATTAATGAAACTAAAACTGGCCACACACTAACAATGTATCTGAATGATTTACTTGATCAGTGCAGTCAGTTGGTTAAAGAAAAACATAAAAGAAAGATCAGAATGCAAAACCTGAAATCTACAAATGTAGTAGTTTTCTCCAAACACAGCCTTAAACCCTTGAATAGGCTTGACATTAGGGTTTCTTGGTTTATACGGCACACTCAGACAAACGAAGCCCTTAATCTTCTCCGGTCGAAATAAACAGAGGAACCATCCGATAATGGCTCCCCAATCATGAGCGACTAGAAACACCTTCTCTTGATCTCCAGCAACACTTTCCAGAAGAGCCACGAGGTCACCAACGACGTTAAGACAACTGTACTCGGAGAAAGACTTCGGCGAATCAGAGTCTCCGTAGCCTCGGAGGTCTGGAGCTACAGCCCGGTAACCTAGAGATGATAACCCATTAATCTGGTGACGCCATGTGTACCAGAGATCAGGGAATCCATGAAGGAGAAGCACCACGGGACCATCTATGGGACCTTTCTCGGCAATATGCATGGTTATGCCATTGACACTCACCATCCTATGATCGATTCCTTCCATTTCTCCTTCTCTTTGTTTTGTTGTAATGTGTTTTTACTTTCTCAGCTGTGTTTGATATGGTTGTGATGATATAAATAGAGAATACAAAGGGAAAGAACTTTTAGTATTTACTTCTGTTTGCCTTTACAGAAGAACTTCTTACCTATCTTTCTAGATAGCATGAATACTAGTTTTAATTGGTATCACAAGTTGGTGCAAAATAATTAACACTTGTATCAAACACATATTTGAAAGACAAATAACACAATAGTCAACAGCTAGCATTTATTTTTATTTGTCCGAAAAAACTACACAAAAACATGGATGCAGACTAGTAATGATGTTGAGCTTCTCAAAAAAAGTGTTTTTTCCTAATTGGTGAAGACGAATAACTATTGAGAGGTGAAGGGAGTAAATGCAGAGTAGTAAAATCATAGCAGAGTTGGTTGCGATTGTTTGCATGCATATATGCCTTGGGGTTGGAGATGAACTGAATGCACAAGTAAATGAAATAGTTAGTTGTAACTACTTCTGTTCCTCGAAATAAAAACATCTTTTTCACTGTTATGGCTCTTTTTGTTTTGCTTTTTCTCCGGGTAAGCATGGATTTGTTTTCTATTCATGTGTTGTTGTCCCCATCATAAATATTTGGAGGTGTGCTTAATATCATATTGTGAAATAATTAATTTATTGAAGACATCTTTATTAGTATGAAAATACAAGTGAATGCGATATTAATTAACGTTTTCGTAAGATTATATTACTCAGTTTTAGGATATGTAAATTGAAAACTTTTTAAATTTTTAAAAAAACTTCTGGAAAAAAGTATTCATGAAACAGAGAATTACCTAGTAACGGTGAAATAGTTCTTTTTGTTCGAGAACAGAGTATTAACTTCGGTCTCAAGACATAAAAATTCTTTGGAACAGTTCGCGCGTACTAATTTCTACATAATAATGAGTTTACAAGATGCACTAGTTTAATTATAATATAGATTTATAAACAACATTTTTAATATACTGTGATATTAAACATGAGTTTACAAAGCTAAACATTAATCTCAACAATTTGGAAGACTTGTAACCCTGAAGGTTGTGCAAACTTTTTTATCTTTGAAATAGATTAAGGCAAAACACATTATATGACATCTGAATCACTTTTTTAGGAAGACTGTGATACCATCGAAATAGAACTTTCCGCTGAAGACATCATAACTGAACTTTCGGGAGAAGCTGCTGGAGAAATGTTGCCAGCGCCAGAGCGCTCTGTTGAATCCACCATAACTGAACTTTCAGGGGAAGTTGCTGGAGAACCTGCTGGAGAAATTGAGCCAGCGCCAGCGCTATCTTTTGAAACTATCTCAACTGAACTTTCAGGGGAAGCTGCTGGAGAAATCGAGCCAGCGCCAGAGCTCTCTTTTGAAACTATCTCAACTGAACTTTCAGGGGAAGCTGCTGGAGAAATCGAGCCAGTCCCACTTGTATCTCCGAAGGAGGAGAAACCTGGAGCATCTGAGCCGCTAGGGGCTGTGGTTGCGGCTGCCGGGTTTGCACCCAAAAGGCCTGGAGTGTACGGAACACCTTTGCCTGGAACCCAAATATCACCTTGGATGTACTGAGCCGGTGTGAACATGAGGACTTCTTCGTCGCTCAATGTCTTGATTCCAGCCCAAGTAACCCGATTTGCAAGACCGGCTCCTGGTCCTGTGTTTTTGACCTCGGAGTAAAACAATGTCTTGAGGCCGAAGTCACCGAGCCATGGTAGCCATCCTTGTGGCTGGATGAAATCTGGAATGAAAGTGTTCATGATGATGGTCTTTGAATACTCCTTCCATGGCCTTCCGAGATAGGCTTTGCTGGTTTCCTTGACAGCCAAGTAATCTGGTTCACCGGCAATGGTGCACCCTTGGAACACAAATCCGGTTGATTCCCTTGGGTCCATACGACCGTGTGCTGTGATCGGGCATGCTTGGTTTGGGAGTGGCTTCCTCACCAACAAAGTACAGTTTTGGAATACAGCAGCTGAATCTCCAAAGAGGAAATCAATGGTCCCTGAGATGGTACAATCACGGAAGAACTGACGGTGGGAGTGAGTGTAGAGCGTGTCTTGGTAGCCATCGAATCTACAATTGAAAAATATCGCCTCATCTGATTGAACCCTAAGCGCAACAGCTTGATGTTTTATTGCCCCAGCGGTGTTTTCAAACCCAATGTTCTTGGCAATGAAGTAGTCTCCAACAATAGCTGCAATAAATATTAGATTAATTTGACATCTATGACTTCTAAAACTACATAACCTAACGAGTGAAAAAATCATTCATACCAACTGTGCAGGTACGGTAGGTGGTGATTCCATCCTTGTAACTCTTGTTACCGGAAATGATGGTTTTGTCGGGACCATCACCGATGAACACGAGATGCGTCATGCTCTTGTTGACTTGAACATACTCATTGTAGATTCCAGCCTTAATGTGAACCACGAATGTCGTGTTCTTCTTCTTTGGGACAAACTTCATTGCCTCGTTGATCGTTGTGTATTGGC
This sequence comes from Camelina sativa, assembly GCF_030686135.1. Lineage (NCBI taxonomy): Eukaryota > Viridiplantae > Streptophyta > Magnoliopsida > Brassicales > Brassicaceae > Camelina > Camelina sativa. Next base: position 2,160,658 of record NC_141894.1, read on the forward strand.
CACTCCCGTCCTGAGCCACCACGATATCAGGCTTCGCATCGGAATAGGCGGCAGCATCTTGCAAAAGCTTACGACCCCGCTGGTCTACCCACGAAGGGATTCCTTCGGACAAAAGCCTGCGGCTGTTAAGACTTGGAATCTGCATTTGGCCCACGAAGTTGGACAATTCGCTGATGATGGCTAGCCCGTTGTGTGTCAACTCGATTGCGGTCTTCAACGCTTTCTTCATCGTCTCTCCTGCGTTGCCCTTAGTGTCTTGAAACCCTTCAAGACAAGTCTCCTCGTGGCTGATGGCAGCGCTTAGCCAAATCCTCATATTGATCAAAGCTTCGTCGAGCTTGTGGAACTCAAATTTCCCAAGCTCCTCAAAAGAGTTACTAAGCTCGCCCAACGCGTAATCCATCAGCTCCTTGCACTGATCAAGGGCCATCCTTGTCCTTGGATCCTTCTGAAGCTCCATCATCGTCTGAGACTTCTTAGCTGCGTCGGTGATCTGCTTCATCGTAGCACGAAACGCAGTCTTAACCAACTCAACAGGGTCGCTGGTGTTGTTCCCGTTCTTGATCAGAGTGTCTTCACAAGTCTTCTTGTAATCAGTCGGTGCACAAACATCCTTGACGGCCTTGACGGAAGACGTTATCTCTCCATTACCATCAGAGTCATCGCCGCTCTTGTTGAGGCTGACACCAACGGTAACGGCGACCACCATCGAGATCAGAAGAACAGAGGAGATGGTAATGACAATAAACCTTTTCTTCCTCTTGGAATCATCGTCGTATCCGTACGACATATTTATTTGAATGTGTTTTTTACGTTACTATTTCTGTTATTGTTGTTGTTGTCTTCTTTATTGATCAAAATGTTTTCGAACTTGAACAGCTCTAAATATATTATTTGTAGAAAAAAAAATATTAGAGCTGTTCTTTGTTCTTTTGAGAAAACAAGAGATTTGTGAGTTTTATGGACTCCTCCGTCGAAGGTTTACGTAAGCCTCCTTGGGAGTGTGCACCTTTTCATAATTGTCGAGATGGATTATTTATAACGGTAATGACAAATTAAGAATTTTGTTATTTTGGTTGCTCTGTTTTCTAAGGCTTGGCGGGAAATCCGGTTAGTGAGAATCTGTTGAAAAGACAAAAAATAGGTTTGTGGTTTTATTGTCTTCTCTGTTTCCTCCTTGTGAGTTTCTAATTAGAGAAATCTTATTTTAGGGATTCAAAAACTCATTGTTTGTTTGTTTGTTCTTTTCTCCACCAGATTGATCAGTGTTTTAATCGTGTTTTCTTTTTCTACTACTAATTTAACATACCATTCGGTATAGTTCCCAAAATTTCTAGAAGAAATCAATGTGCAAGTTTTTTTTTTTTCTTTCTAATTGGTAATATATGATTGAAACAAACTATGGTCTTAGAAGAAAAGAAAATACAAACATAAATTAAAAATTTTGATTCTTGACGAAGACGACTCTTGACAAGTAGTATGACTTAACGTAGTCAATCTGAAAGAATTGTACACCCTTTATTTTATGCAATAAGTACCATTTAAATATTAGATTTATCTTTCTAATTTTGATCATGAATACATTCATATAGATAATTCATAAACATACACAAAGTTTCATATAAGTTATTTATTATATGTTTATGGAGATCACATCAAGCCACCGGCATATGGAACTCCCATGTTCGGCAGCCAGCTATCTCCGACTATAAATTTCGACACGGTGAACCAAACAGCTTCGGTTTCAGTGATCACATGATAACCGGGCCAGTTAACCCGGTTAGCTGTTTCTGAACCTGGTCCGGTATTTTTGAACTCCGCATAATACAATGTACTCAAAGCGAAATCACCCATCCATTCATTCCATCCTTTACCATCGATAAACCCATCCATGAAATTTTGCAAATAAACTGTCCTTGAGTACTCTTTCCATGGCCGGCCTAAGTACGTCTTAACCGAGAAGTTACTTGTAACCAATTCAGCACTAGGTGTAATTCTACAATTTTGTATCGAAATCCCGGTGTTCTGGTTTGGATCGCTCCTGCCTTGAGCCGTTATGGCATTGAACTGTCCTTGAACTGGTAACCTTGGAATGATGTTGCAGTTCTGGAGAACCGTAGCTGCGTTTCCAAATATGAAATCTACCGTTCCATATATGTCGCATTCTCTGTAAAACTGTCTAAGTGAATGAACGTAAAGCGTGTCTTGATAACCTTCGAAGCTACATTTGTAAAATGCTGACATGTCTGCACTGTTGCGGACAGCAACAGCTTGGTGTTTGTTAGGGCCAGCCGTGTTTCTCACGGTTATGTTTGCCGCGATGAAGCCTTCTCCGATAACAGCTAAAATACAATGAAATCAGAATTAGTCCATTTAATTATATGCTTAAGGAGTAGTATTTTTGAAAAACAAAAGAAATAGTTTGTCCAATAAAAGATCAGAACATCTCTTAATTGTGATGGAGTTGTCCTGTTTGCATTTGCTAGTCAACACATTAAATGTTTTTAGACCGAATATTTTAATTTTACCATCGAACGTATTGTTACATGCAAATATGTAATTTTTTTAATTTTATTTTTCGTCAAAAATGTAAGTTCTTTTTAAGGTGAAATAAAAGTAAACAATCAAGTCCAAAAGGCTTACCTAGTGTAGCAGAAGCAAAAGTGGTGGAACCGTCGACGACGTTTCTATTTCCGGTGATGATTGTTTTGTCAATGCCGTCACCAACGATCATCACGTATGATTTGTTGCTAGGGACTGTGACGTACTCTTCGTAAACCCCGGCGACAACGTAAATCACGAAGTATCCGTTGCCGGATTCTGCTTTCGTTGGCGCAGCAGCGACGGCGTCATTTATGGTTTTAAAGGTATCACCGTTGACGCCGTTTGGGTTAACGACGACCGTCTTTGCTACCTTCAGGCCACCATTGCCTCCGGGAGAAGACTGTAAAGTTTTAGAGGTTAAAAAGGTAAGTTTCTGACGATAATTATAAGATGTAAGTTGGCCAAAAATAAAAAAGGCCTAAGACAGTATTTTTCAGATTTAAAAAAAAAAAAAAATTGGACAAAATTATTGATTAGTTATTTTTAATGTTGCCCGTTTTAACGTTGCCCGTTTCAATCAACGATAAATACCAGAAAATATTTTGGCAAGAAATAATTTTTTTTTTTTTGAAACTGAAAAATAATAAAATTTTGTTGTAAATTATAGTAACTATTCTTTTATATGTTTTTGGAATCTAAGAAAATTGTAACTTGTAACATTCATAAGTTTAGATAGTTATAAAGAGAAAAGAAACCTGAAGAAGCTTTCGTCCAACAAACATCACTCTCTCGTAGATCATTCTCTCACGTTCCGTCGCTTTCATATACGAAACTTCCGGTGGCGACGAATTTTTCCCCTCCGTCAGAATCCTAGGCAGTGGCTTTGTCGTCGGAGCATCAGATGATATCGGCCAAGCCTCCTTGGACAATGCAAGAGAGACGCTAATAAGCTGTATACCCTCAGAAACCGCCAGGATGATGTCGTCGTGGCCGTTAACTACACTCTCTGATGATTCTCTGGCGACCTCATGAACCGAGTCTAGGCATGTGTCGTAGTTTGTAAGAGCAGCGCTAAGAAGCGTGAGCAAATCGTTGATCTCGGAGTTTCGGAGAACGACCTTCTTGATGGCATTCACACGTGTGAGCTGGTCAACGGTCAGGCCAGCGAGTAGTTGGCAATCTTGAAGGGGTCTTAAGGTGGGATGATGTTGGTCAAAGGAGGCAAGAAGGTCTTTAGAAGTTTCTAGAGACTTTAGAATGGCAATGCTGGCAAACTCGGTAAGCGAATGGGGTGATCCGACGGGTAAAACGGATTTACAGACGGATGGGTGAGGTGTGGTGTCACAAACAGCGTCTGAGTGAATTAGAGTTTGACAATGAGAAAGAGTAGAGAAAAGAAATAAAGAGATGGCCGTGGAGAGGATACACTTTTGAGCCATTTCTTTGTAACGAGCTCTAATTACTAATCAGGGTTGATGTTTACAAGTTTACTTACAGTTTTTGTATGTGTATTTATACAAGTTTCATTAAAAATATTAATTTTCTGTAATATGATAGTTTCCGATTTTTTCTATGAATAAATGAGTATATAATGTACGTAAAAAACTTAAAATTCTACAAAATGTTCAATTTTTAAATAAAACCTAATCCTAGACTGCTCCACAAGGCCACAAGTGATGTATTTTAAAACGTGCCAACAACAAATTACAATTCATGATATCAAAAGATATGGACAACATAGATTATACATAAAACACTGAATTTTCTAATTTCTTTTTCCAACTGTGAGACGTAAGAAACTGGCAATTATATTTGTGTACGTGGATCTTTTTTAAAGTTAGTGGTAGACCATGTATCACAATTCTTCATCCGTCCTATTCAAACCAGCTCAAAATGTTCAAACAAGATCTAGAAATATTTTTCGACCACTGCGAAATTAATTATTAAATACAGTAAAAATAAATGCTTTACATAAATCTATATTCAGACACAGCCTACAAGTTTAAAATCTTACACACACACACACACACACACTATATCCTTATGAATGTTTTTTTTATTATTTTTTCTGTGCAAACCAGAGGATTATGTGGATTGACAAACCATAAATGAAAATTAATAACAATAAAAAATTCAAAAATAAGATAAAAAAAAATTAATTGAGTTAGTTAGCTAGACCAGCGGTGAATGCGACACCTGTTGCCGGAAGCCATCTCCGACCGTCAATGAACGATCCAGCGGTGAATGACAACGCAGTTCGTTTGTCCATGATATGATAACCAGGCCATTTAACCCGACCGGATGATCGCCAACCTGGTCCAATATTATTGTATTCTCCATACCACAAAGTGTCCAAAGCAAAGTTACCAAACCACTCAAGCCATCCTCTTGGCTGGACAAGCTGGCTCATGTAAGTGTTCATGTACACTGTTCTTGAATAAAGTTTCCACGGCCGGCCAAGATAAGTAGGTTGTGTGGCCAACACGTAGCTATTCTGAATTACGAACCCTGTATTCTGATTAGGGCTTTTTCTCCCTTGCGCGGTTATCGTTACCTTTTGGAGCGGTAAAGGAACCCGTGTGTAGATTTTACAGTTTTGCAAAACCGCTGCGCCATTCCCGAATATGAAATCAATCGTACCGTAAATTTCACAATCTCTATAGAACTGACGGAGGGAATGGGCGTAAAGAGTGTCTTGGTAGCCTTCCACGCTACACCGATAAAAGGCGGACTGATCAGAATCAACCCTCAATGCGACAGCTTGACGGTTTTGCGCCCCAGCTGTGTTTCTGAATGTTATGTCTTTTGCTATGAATCCTCTTCCAGAAACAGCTGATCAAACCAAAATTAAGGGTTAATCTAGTTAATTAGATATGGCTAATTATGAGTAAGTAACAAATTATATTGAATATATAAGAAGTTATTTGTAACACAAGAAAAGGATAATTTATAAGAAAAGACTGTAAAAAGCTTGAAAGTCTGTAGATTCCAGAAAGCAAAAACATATGTTTTATAAAGAAAAACAAAATAAACAAAAATTTGACCAAGACCAATAAGAACGAAAAGGTAATAAAAAGATTAATCAATCAATTAAGTATCTAATTAGACATTGAATTAGTAGATAACTGTAGCACAAGAAAGGAATCAATTATATATAAGAAGAAAAAAATAAACTATAAAGCTTGAAAGCCTGCGGATTGCAGAAAGCATATATGCTTTTCTAATTTTAGACACGCTAAATAAACAAAATTTGACAAAAACCAAAAAGGGAGGAACGTACAAAAAGGTTAATGATCAATCAATTAATTAACTAAAATAAAAATACTAACCAACGGTTGCAGTTCGGAATGTGGTAAGACCTTGCATGAAATTCCGGTTACCGGTTATAATCGTCTGTCCGATACCGTCACCAACAAGCATAATGTTAGTCTTCTTCTTCTTCAAATCAATATTCTCTTTATACACACCTTTCTTCACATATATAACATATCGCTTTGTGCTATGATTGGGAGCCTCGTTGATGGCCTCATTAATCGTCCGATACTTCCCTTTTCCATCTAGAGACACAACCGTGTTTGAGTGCATCGCACTAGGTTCATGACGCTTCATGAGGTTCTCCTCGGTCTCCGTTAGCCACTCAGGGCGTGCGGGGAAGCTCTCGTTCCTAGATGCCTTGAAAGGCAAGGCATTGAGCTGCGTGTACATGTCTAAAACGTTGCTCACGAGCTGAGTGACTTGTCTTAAGCTACCTTTGATCATTTCCTCATACTTTCTCTCTGTTCCTTCAAACCCTTCTAGACACGTGTCTTGGTTACTCATCGCTGCGCTTAGCCATGTCTTAAGGTTGCCTCCTGCTGCAGCAGCATCGTGAGAGTCCCCGTCTATTCCTCCTCCTCCGTGGAGTTTGTTCATCTCCAGCATCGACCATGCAAGCTCCGTCACCGAGAAGCCTACAAGCTCTTTGCAATCCTCTATGGCGATTTGTTCACGGGAATGGACAAATAACGTCGTAACCGTTGGGATCCCTTCCATTGCTAACTTGGCTTTGTCGTGTGCTTCCTTTACCGCAGCGCTTAAAACCGAATGCGGGCTTAATCCGTGGCCCGATTCCTTGATGTGCGTCCGGATGTTAGAGACGCATGACTCATGAGCATCGATAAACTGACACGCTTTTGCGACAAGAGACTGAAAGTTTTCTTCTTTGTATGGCTTGAAAATAGTGGTTTCGGACGAGGAAGTGTGAACAAACATAAGCATAGCTAAGAGAAGAGCCATGATGCCCATTTTGTGTGAACAAGTTTACACGTTTTGGGTTAACCGAGGAAAGAGTGAAGCTATATATAGAAAAAAACCTAGGGAGGTTTAGGTATTGATTGTTGGTGAAGAAATGTTCTTTGCCTCTATGGGAACTGTAGGAACAAATTCAAACTTTATTTTTTTACCTTCTTTTCTTACTCTTTTCTCAAGCCAAAGTTTATTCTTTCTTCATTTGTTCAAAGCTCTCTTTTATCTATCGCCCTTTAGATTCTGCTTCGTTGGACTACGTTGCGTCAATCGTCATACTGACTATGACCGGTACGGTTATTATCTGATTTCACCCGGTTCAAATTAAACGAAACCAACTGGTACATCTTGTGAAGAACGAAAGCTCTTTCTAACCGATTGGTTCATCAAAGCGTATAAACCGAGATTTTCCGGTTTTGTTCCGGTTTTGTACTGCTCCATCCATCTCTAATCTCTTCCCTTCCGTTTTGTCATCTTATCTTCTGGAGAAAAAGTGAGCAAATCCCTAGAGAAACTGTAACCGTCGCCGTGATTCGGAAAATGGCACTAACCCAGATCGTGAATCCAATCATATATCCATCTCGCACAATTCCACGGCGTTTCACGGCGATCTCGCCTTTTAAAACCCTAAACCCCCAATTTTCCCGCCACCCAACAACTCACGCACTGTCTCGCAGGCTCTTCCTTCCTTCTGTTTCGTCGATATGGGATGCCATTACCGGAGGCGGTGACTCGAACCCTCGTGAGGCCGTCGCAGCGACTCGACTCGGAATGCAGCTCTTCAGACAGGTAGAATTTAATCAATCCGACAAAACAGAACTGTTCTAACAAAAGAGACTCTTTTTTAGTTTGGTTCCTTAAATCTGAAAATGCTTTTCGTTTCCTTTTGTGAAAAGGGTGATGTTGCTGGATCGGTGACTGAGTTCGATAGAGCTGTTGTATTGGACCCAAGGCAAAAGGCATGTACGTTTTTATCTCCTTTTATCTTTAGCTCATGACTCTATATCTCTAAAAAGCTTTGTAATTTTGAATCATGTCTTTTTTTTGATGACAGATCTTTGGCAACGCGGGCTTTCTCTTTACTATCTAGATAGGTACTACTAGCTTCCTACCTTACTGTCTCTTTGTTTGGGATAGTTGCTTATTAGAATATGTTTCTTTTTGTATTGTGAAATTTTTAGTCTTTATGAAGTAATGAGATATCCAACAACAGGTTTGAAGAAGGTGCAGAGCAGTTCCGGATAGATGTTGCTCAGAACCCAAATGACACAGAGGAGTCAATTTGGTGCTTTCTCTGTGAGGCTCGGCTCCACGGTGTTGATGTTGCACGGAAACAGTTTCTTGAGGTTTGTTTTCCCTTATCCAAGAGCTTATCATTCTATATGATTAGTGGTAAAAAAAATAGTATATGAAATTTTTGTGTAGGTTGGTAGAGATTCTCGGCCTGTGATGCGGGAAGCTTATAATCTATTCAAGAATGGTGGTGATCCTGAAAAGGTTTTTTTATTTGAGACAGGTTTCTTGGTAATTGATTGAAGTCATGATTTTCTTCTCACCAAACTCACTTGGTAGTATCTGATTTTTCAAAATAACAGTTAGTTAAAGACTTCTCTAGTGGTCAAGCAAGCGAATACTTCTACGCTTCTCTGTACGCAGGGCTCTACTATGAAGCTGAGGTATACTCTCTACATCTTGAATTTCTCCAACATAATTTGCATTGACATCTATTGTTCTTCAAGAACAAACAGTCCTCAAATAATCTTGTTTTAAGTGTCTTGTTTTATTCTTTGTTGTAGGGTAAATCAGAAAACGCCAAGTTTCACATCACTGCTTCTTGTGGATCTCCATATGGGCAGAGGTCTGAATCTCTATAGCATACTAGAAGCAATTAGAAATGAAGAGATACGATGGTTTTGTGTTTTTGATACGTTTGAATCCCCCCTATTTTTTTCCAGGTCTGATGATTATATGGCTTCACTTGCTAAAGTTCACTGCCTCTGTAGAAACTGGAGCTCCGGTTTTGTTTGAACCCGTTTATATTTTCTTGGAGCCGTACATGATTTACCTTTTTTTATTTAAGGCCCAATTTGTGAATATCAGCCCAAATAAAACTTGGACACCGGTTTGCAAATTTTGACCTTTATTTATTAAAAGACTTGACAAAAAGCAAGTAAATTAGTAATGAGAACATTGTGCCGTTTTGGAATATCTTTCAGTAGCATTGGAATTTTTCTTACCAATTATGATTATCATTATTTGGATGATGAAATTCACTTTCCTGAAATGAAAGTGATGGTTCAATTATCAAAGGTTCTGTGATTTATATGTTTACTTACTACCCCAGGTCATCGTCTGGTTACCTATGACGTTTTGTTATTCGTTGTATACCGAGATTAATTTTATAACCATGTTGTTACGTATACGATATAAAAATTAATTGTCTATACTTGTACTTTATCTATACTATTAAAGCAGAAGTACTTTCTAGAGTAAAAATGGACCATGACTTGGTTTTGGTAGGTTTTTCATTAAAAATGATTAGAGAATCACAAAATTTAATCTAATTAACCTATAGTTTGGATTTCATTAAATAACGAAAATACCCTCGGTCGATTACTTAAAAAATTGCCAGGTCGGGACGCGGATCCTTATATATCCGACTACAGAAGGAAAAAAATCCGGGGATCTGTTTGTACTCCAGAATAATATTTTTCGGATCCAGTATATTATTTCATTCAAGATTAGTTATTTAAGATCCCAAACAGAGTTATTCGTTACAGGCAAACACTCTGATTTCATTTTCCTTTAAGGTATTTAAATGAAAACCATAAATTTTAATTACCAAAAATTCGGATATTTCCTTAATTACCGAGATTGATCTTAACAGATAATCTTTTAAAAGGAATATTTAGTGATTCAGTTAAAATCTTTAAAAACGAATATTCAAGTTACCAAATCTGACTAAATTGTTTGATTTCCGATATTATAATATTTCCTTAACAAAATTTTAGTAATTAATTGTGAGTAGTATAGATAGAAAGAATTAAAAACGCAGAAATTATATATATGTAAAGTTGTAAACTAATTTACAGAAAAGGTGTATATCCCACATCGACTAAATATTATGGAATATGGTTCATAATCACTATAAATATGTGACTAAAATGTTTTGAGTACAAATGAGCAGGAAGCTTGATTTATCAGGTATCCAAATTTAACAGTTTAATTTGGTTCTATATTTGAAAATATTTAAAATTTTAAAAAGTAAACATATTATAATATATTTACGTTTTTAAAAAAGTTTAAGATATTATAAATATTTAAATTTTTTATACAATGTTTAAGATATTATAAATATTTGAACTCCTTCGAAAGTTTAAAATATTATAATATATTTAAAGTCTATAAAATATTTAAGTAATATTAATATTTTAATTCTTAAAAATTTAAAATATAAAATTTTTTTGAGTTAAATCTGTTAAAACATGTATTTTATCAAACTATAAATTAAGCTATGGAAGCAGGGTGTGTCTATCCTCTTACAAAACTACTATCCGATATTGCGGAGTGTCTATTCTCTTACAAAACTACGTACTATCTACTATTGTGGTGTGTCTGTTTCCGTGAAAAACTACATTTTACAAACTACTTACTCTATTAGGATTTCCAATTTACTGTTTAACCCCAAATATACAAATAAATACTATATAAATAAAGAAAATAAATTAAAATAAAAAACTATATTACAAAAATACAAATTACAAAAAAAATAACTAATACAATATATAATCCCGTGCTGTAGCACGGGTATCACCTAGTACAAACATTAAATAGTATCTTTAAAAAGTTGAGAGAATTCTAAAATCATATGATGATTGTACTTGAGATGAGAGACACTAATCATTTTTTTGTCTTATCACAACACGTTAGATGAATTAAAATAAGTGTGTGTTTGGGAATATTCTGATATAAAAGCACCAAAAAAAATTGGGATATTCTTGTCGTTTTGATGCTTGCATGGGCATATACTCCGAACACCATCAACCTCTGTTTCTTCAAAAGACCAAATTGTCCCTCGATACGAAGAAGAAGACATCCAGAGTTCTATTTTTAGCAAAGCAAAGTCTAAGGGTAAGATCGTCATATTCGCTACTTTGTCCGATTCGGTGATATATTTATAAATAGAAACAGAGAGCTCTTGTTGTCCAAGTTGCATATATACACACGGTAAAATTGACGGGAGTTAGCATATATAATAACCTTGATCTTTAACGTACACGTGTCAATAATTATACGTGTCATCATCTGACGGCGCAACCAGGTCATTCGTTAAAACCTAACGTGACGGAACCACTCCCCTTGCCGTTGAATATACTATTGTCGGACAGATTTAAACCTTGATTCTAAAATCTACATAATCTAATATATATATATACTTAACATCGATCTGTTGATCAGTGGCTAGTTCTTCGGACATGCAATCGTGAACGGTGAGAAGAGTTTATCGATGTCGACGGAGACTTTGCTACTTCATAACGGCGTTAAATCGGACAGCGTCATCAGAAGAAGCAGAGCTTCCGGAGGTGATACGGCGGCGGCGGCGGCGTATTCAATCGGCGGTGGATGTAAGATATTCGATGAGCTTCCAAAGGCTACGATCGTCTCGGTCTCACGACCCGACACCACCGATTTTAGTCCCTTGCTTCTTTCTTACACCTTGGAGCTTCAGTATAAACAAGTATGTCTTTTACAATGCCTTTCTTGTAATCTAAGAGAGATTAGTTTACTCTGTTTAATTGTCATTAGGGTTTGATTTAATGCCGAAATTGACCATAGTCTCTATTTTTAATAATTCTCCTTTTCTTTCTTCTCTTCCGTCTAGAAATTCTGATATTTATGACTAAGAGATCACGTGAAGACGATTCAACTTCTTGCAAAAGAAGTTTTAATTCATATATTTGCAGTTCCATGGTTTTTTTTCTTTATTAATTCTGTTCTTGGTAAATTAGTAAGCAAGACCTTTGAAATTGTTATCCTCTGTTTTTTGTTTTTGGTGTATGTATAGTTCAAGTGGACACTACAAAAGAAAGCTTCTCAAGTTTTATACCTACACTTCGCTTTGAAGAAACGTTTGATTATTGAAGAACTCCACGAGAAGCAAGAACAGGTCAGACTTTTCCGGGTTTTTTTTAATTTGCTAACACACCCCAATTAAAAAGACTATTATTGAACTCGAAAAAATGCGGTGTATTTGACAGGTTAGAGAGTGGCTGCATAGCTTAGGGATCTTTGATATGCAAGGATCAGTTGTGCAAGATGATGAAGAACCTGACGATGGTGCTCTTCCTCTTAACTACACTGAAGATAGTGTCAAGAACAGGTAATTCAGGAAACTTTTTTGGCTTTGTGGATTCGAGTAAAAGTTTTTGATTTCTGAAACATTAGATTTTTTATGGTGTGCAGGAATGTTCCTTCGCGTGCAGCGTTTCCAATCATTAGACCAACGATAGGCCGGTCAGAGACAGTTGTAGACCGTGGGAGAACTGCAATGCAAGGCTACTTGAGTCTCTTTCTAGGGAACTTGGACATTGTTAACTCCAAAGAGGTTTGAGAACTTTTGCTGATAGATGACTATGAATACTCTAGTTGTGATTTGTATGTTTCTTGCGTCACACTTAAAACGTATCTGCAGGTCTGCAAATTTCTGGAAGTTTCTAGACTCTCGTTTGCTAGAGAGTACGGTTCGAAGATGAAAGAAGGGTATGTCACAGTGAAGCACCTTAGGAAAGTCCCCGGATCTGATGGCGGCCGATGCTGTCTTCTTTCACATTGTCTCAGCTGCTTTGGAACTAACTGGACAAAGGTTTGGACAAAATAAATTCATGATTGTGTAAATCTCTTTAAATTTTCTAGCTGGGATGAACAATTTTTCTTTTAAAGGTTTGGGCGGTTTTAAAACCGGGATTCTTGGCATTACTAGAAGACCCTTTCAGCGGAAAGCTTCTAGATATAATGGTGTTCGACTCATCGCTGTTCCAGGACTCGAAGGAGTTTTCTGAGCAGCAGCATTTGGCTGAACAGGTGAAGGAACACAATCCGCTGCGCTATGGCTTTAAAGTGACAAGTGGAGACCGAACCGTGAGAGTAAGAACTACAAGCAGTGGGAAAGTTAAAGAATGGGTTAAGGCCGTTAAAGAAGCTGGCTGTAACAGTCCACATCGGTTTGGCTCGTTTGCACCACCTAGAGGCTTGACATCTGATGGAAGCCAGGCTCAGTGGTTCGTAGACGGTCACACTGCGTTTGAAGCCATCGCGTTTGCAATCCAAAATGCAACATCAGAGGTTCCATTGCTTTGCCTCAACTCATAATTGAGAACCTATCATAATATCTTGGGAGTTTTAATTCAAAATGTCATCTGCAGATATTTATAACTGGTTGGTGGTTATGCCCGGAGCTATATCTCAAACGTCCTTTTCAAGATCATCCGTCATTGCGGTTAGATGCATTGCTTGAGACAAAAGCAAAACAGGGCGTTAAGGTATGCTTTATATGACAGATTTCTTCCAATGGATTTGTGATGTTTTGTTGTAAACGCTTAAACTTTAAAATTTGTTGCAGATTTATATTCTTATGTATAAAGAAGTTCAGATTGCCCTGAAGATCAACAGTATGTACAGTAAGAAACGGCTTCAAAACATTCACAAGAACGTCAAAGTTCTTCGTTATCCAGACCATCTCTCCTCTGGCATTTATCTCTGGTACAATATTAAGCAAATCCCATGGATGAAGCTAACTACTACTTAGCTATAACTGAAGTTAAAATTCTTTGGCATTTTTCAGGTCACACCATGATAAGATAGTGATTGTAGATTACCAAGTTTGCTTCATTGGAGGGTTAGATCTCTGTTTTGGCCGCTATGATACAGCGGAACACAAGATTGGAGATTGCCCTTCTCATATATGGCCAGGAAAGGATTATTACAATCCTAGGTAGGATCTTGAACTTGTCTGAATCTTTTCTAACAAAAAGAATCATCTTTCTCACGAATGTTTATACATATTATCAGAGAATCTGAACCAAACTCATGGGAAGAAACGATGATAGACGAGCTTGACCGGAGAAAATATCCAAGAATGCCGTGGCACGAAGTCCATTGCGCTCTTTGGGGACCGCCTTGTCGCGATGTTGCTCGACATTTCGTCCAGCGGTGGAACCACTCTAAGGTAGAAATATCTGCTGCTTGTTTAGCTATTTGCGGTCTTTTATACGGTTCTGATATATTTTGTCTTTGTTAAATTAGAGAAACAAGGCACCAAATGAACAGACGATTCCTTTGCTGATGCCTCACCACCATATGGTTCTCCCTCACTACTTGGGAACTAGAGAGATCGATATTGTTGCGGCTAAAACCAAGGAAGACCCTGAAAAACCCGTTGTTCTCTCTAGACAAGACTCTTTCTCTTCAGCTTCACCACCTCAAGATATCCCTTTGCTTCTCCCACAAGAAAACGATGCGGACTTTGACAGACAAACAGGAGATCTGAAGTTAGATGATGGTTCAAGAGAAGATCTCTATCGATCTAATGCTAGTGATGAGTTTCCAGGGGAAACATCAGAGGAAAGCGATCGGGACGAGACTGTGAACGAGTGGTGGTGGCAGATAGGGAAACAAAGTGATTGCCAGTGTCAGATAATCAGAAGTGTTAGCCAATGGTCTGCTGGAACAAGCCAGCCTGAAGATAGCATTCATCGAGCTTATTGTTCGCTTATCCAAAACGCTGAACATTTTATCTACATTGAGGTATATATAACGTAATCATTCAAGCATTTTCATATAAAATCTCATCATCTTAAATTAGTCCTATATTTTAATCTTGTAATCTTGTTGTTAACCAGAACCAATTCTTCATCTCCGGGTTAGAAAAAGATGACACGATTCTGAACCGCGTTTCTGAAGCCTTATACAGACGCATTCTGAAGGCTCATGAGGAGAACAAGTGCTTCCGCGTCGTGATCGTTGTACCACTCCTCCCTGGATTTCAGGTACTGTTTACATCTTCTAATTGTAATCTCAAATTGGTAACAAAACAAAACCCCAATGCCAATCATTTTTATGTTGCCTAAAAACAGGGAGGTATCGATGACTTTGGAGCAGCTACTGTTCGAGCACTGATGCATTGGCAATACCGTACGATCTCTAGAGAACGAACTTCGATTCTTGACAACCTTAACGCTTTGCTAGGTCCGAAGACGCAAGATTACATCTCTTTCTACGGTCTGAGATCGTATGGACGGTTGTTTGATGACGGTCCAATTGCCACTAGCCAGATTTACGTGCACAGTAAGCTAATGATTGTTGATGACCGCATTGCGGTGATCGGATCTTCTAATATAAACGATCGGAGCTTACTAGGCTCACGTGACTCGGAGGTATTTCCACAACTCCATTCTATTCTTTATGGCAAAAAAAAGAAAGAGAAGAGAGTTATGCATTCATTAATAAATCGTGTTTCAGATTGGAGTTGTGATCGAAGACAAAGAATTTGTGGAATCTTCGATGAACGGAGTGAAGTGGATGGCCGGGAAATTCTCTTACAGTCTTAGATGTTCCTTGTGGTCAGAGCATCTCGGCCTTCACCCCGGGGAGGTAATTTCATATATCCATTTTCTAAACGCCTATACTTACTTTTTTATCATTTGAGTCTATTGCCCCTCAAAACTTAGCTTCAATAGTTTAGTGTTATGATATTTTCACTTGTCTATGCTCTCTTAACCATCGTTCAACTTCATAGCCATTTTAAAAATGTTAAACTTATAATTTTGTGTTTAGATGAAAATAATCGAAGATCCAATCAAAGAAGCAACATACAAAGACTTGTGGATGGCAACGGCTAAGAAGAACACTGACATTTACGACCAAGTCTTCTCTTGCATTCCTAATGAGCATATACGCTCAAGGTTCATACTTCTCCTTTTAGTTTCCTAAATTAACTCACTCCTTGCCCTCAATATGAGATGATCTAATGATTCTTTTGATCTAAAAACACAGAACTGCCTTGAGAGAGAACATGTCTCTTATAAAAGATAAGCTAGGTCATACGACGATCGACCTTGGGATTGCACCGGAAAAGCTAAAACCATGCGGCAGCGACTCGTGGGAGAGGCTGAAGGAGACAAGAGGTCACCTTGTGTGTTTCCCATTACAGTTCATGTGTGATCAAGAAGATCTCAGACCGGTTTTCAACGAAAGCGAGTTCTACACTGCTCCTCAAGTTTTCCACTGATCACTGATTATTGTAGATTGGTTAAAGACGCTCACACATTGCATAGAGAGATTAGTTATATACCGTAGAGGGAGGAACTTCATTTTATAGCTTCCTAGGTTTTGCAGATGTATATGTGTGTATAGTGTACACTTCTTTTTGTGAATAATGTTTATGTGTCTCATGATGTTATACACTCTTGAATTGTTTAAATACAATATTTACTTTTTCTTTATCCCGTATAGGTCTGCATACTTCTAATTCCTAGTTCTACAGGTTTTGATCTCTAAGAGCTTATTCAAATTCCAAGTAACCGATTGTGTTGTTTAGATTGTAATAGAACTCTGGTTCGGCAAGAAATTTGATAATCAATGCGATTTTAAGAAAAGTCTATTTACATCACAGCATTTATCTTTTTTTCTCTTGCCTGGTCCCAAAACCATTACCTACTTTACAAGGTCGAGTCAGGGTGAACATGTTGCGATAGAGATGAGGAAGACTCTGACGATTGGAAGAAGAGGCAAACGGCAGAGATATCATCCATTGCAATTCCACGTCTCTTTCTATTCCAAGCCTTAACCGCTTGCTGTACCAGTCGTTTAGCTGCCTTTGGCCGGTCAGCGGTCGAGGAAACAATGTCTATGGCCTCTTGGTTTGATATCACATCCCATACCTTGAATATTTCAAGTTAAATGACTTTGCTAATAATAAACAAACAAAATTAAATTAAAAAGCTCATTTAAATGTTCTTACCCCATCAGTGGCCAAGATTACAAACTGGTCTCTAATGGATATATGCCTTTGCGTGACTTCAGGCACTGAGACCAATCCGTACTCTTTGATGCAATAGTCTCCGAATGCTCTTGACATTGCGAGTCCTGGATACTCCTCTTCTGGTTGCCATACACGGTGGACTCCTGGCTCGTCCTGGAGGCAGAACACTCGGCCGTTGCATCCGATTATACGCTCTTCCTCCTCTGTTTTCAAAACAGAGTAAAAAACAGAATTTGAAAGAAAAAGATTCAGAACTGCTTCAGCAAAATGAAGTGAGATTTACATGATCTAATAATGATTATGGAACTAACGGGGAAGATTTGGTTTGAAATCTACGGTGAGCTGAACCGCGACCAAGCTTCCTTCATCTGAAACCGTGGCCAATACGGCACGTGAATCCCCAACGTTTGCTATATAAATAACTTCACCCTGCAGCAAGAAAACCATTTAAGCAACGAACAAAGCATCCTTCTAATGATCTTGAAAGTCTCTTTACCTGTCTCACAACGGTTAAAGCGGTTGTGCCGCTGTTGAAAGAATCAATCTTTCGGTGATGCTCAAGCTCCCGATCAACAGCTTCACAAGTTTTGAGGTATGCGTATTTCCATATGGCGAACCGCTGAAGCTTTTTATCGGATTCGTCTAGGTCTGCTTCGGGTTCTGCTAGTGCGGTCTGAGAAAGCGTCTCTTTCCAGTTGCAGAGCAAAGATATAGGCATTGAGTTTCTGACTTGTTTAGAGACAAAGTGTCCCCAAGGACCGTGTCCATCAAATATCCCACAGAAGATCATGTCTTCTTGACATCCAAATCCCTATTTACGAATCAAGAATATGATTCAAAGGAGCATTCAAAACAAGCTAGCTTTCTAGAGATAGCTTGAAGTAGAAGTAAGTGTACCTCCCAGACGATGGCACAGTCCTGATTAACGCCTTTCTCACCGCGTCTAGAGAAAACAGAAGCCAAGTTATTAGATCCATCTGCATTAATGCAACCAGAGGATCTAAGAATCAGGTCCTTCTTCTTCGCCTCTCTCGCCATTTCATCTGCTGCTTCCTTGGCGTAGCTTTTACCGTTCTTGTTCTTGGCTTTCTTGATTGAGAAGGATCTAGCTAAGCCGTTGAACATGGAGGAGAGATGTCCCATTTTCTTCCAAAAGGTGAAAGTATCATACGATCTTGAACCCTATGAATGATAATATACATAGAGTTTGAGAGAGTTGCATTAAAACAAAGAGCAAGAGGGAGTTAAAATATAATATCAAAGTAGGAAAATTTTCTTCAAAGATTCTTTTTCCCGGGGGAAAAAACAATATGAGTAATTTAAAACAGTTTTAAGGACAAAAAAAAGATTGTAAGAGAGAATATTCATGTCTGACATGGACTTCCATTAACACGAGCTCTATACATTCCTCTAGAGTTATAAACAAAATTATAACTTGTACGTAACAGAGATGGAGAGAATAATAATGGATCTGATCTGAACTTGAAGCCAAATCGAGTTTTCTCTTTTAAGTAGAGATAACTTATTGATATAGAAATCATGTTACGAGATTTGGAGATTTTCTCTTTTTTACTTTTCCGGGAAAATAAGCAATAAAAACCTTCGTATAATTTATTAAACAATCTGAAAATTGGAAAACTAATATTTTTGGTATTTTTTTGGCCAAATTTTTCTGTTCCTTGTGAAACAAAATTGCCAACGAATCCACTAGATTTGTCGTTTGTACAAAAATGAAATAAGAACCTTGAAATGAAAGAGTAAAAGCTCTTTATAAAGTAAAAATAAAATAATCTGTTCTTTCGATCCAAATTCAGAACTAAAGATACTGAAAAAATTAATGAAAGATTGAAAAAGCCTGAAACAATTTTCTCTCGTATACAAAATTCAGAGATTAAAAAAAAATTAACATTTCGAATTGCACCAAAGGTTTTCAAAAAGTAAATCAAGAACGTAAACAGTTAGTAATAAGTGACAGTAATAATACACACCAGGGAGAGGGAGAGAGATGGCGTAATGCTGCTAAAGGAATCAAAGGAAGAGGAGTGAAGACCGGGTAGATGACCTAAGCTCGGAGAAATTGCGTAGCACCCTAACCGGAGAGGAAGCTAATGGAGTAGAGAAAGAAAGAGAGACTCACAAAATCAGAAATCACAACCCATTTAATGCTCCAAAAGATTCAAGAAAAAAAAAATCAAATGGAGAGAGAGATTACTGGACCCCTTTCATTTTTTTCTTGCGGCAAGATAGAGGCAGAGCTGTCTTTGGTCGTTAGTGGGTTATCTATCCTAAATTCCTAATGCAATTATTGGTTAGAAAATAAATTATTTGTACAGTATGTGAAAACAAAGAATTTGAAAGTAAATTTTACTGCTCGTCTGGTACTAGTAAATAGTGATGGCATGTGACAAAATGATCCGACCCAAAATGTATGATGCGAAAACAATTTATAAAAAAAAAATATAAATTTGAAAAGTTAGGTAATTTGTATAAATAGCGCACTTAATTAAAAAAAAAAAAAAAAAAGTCCAAAATGGCTACAGGTTTGGTAAAAGCAAAAGTCAATAACGAATCTATAAGGACTGTTTCGTACAAAGGATGTTATATAACCATCTTTGAGTTTTTTGGTTAAGAAAAATGGAATTCTATCTTTGAGTTGTTAAACAAAAAAAAAAAAAAAGAAGATAATTGAGTTAATTAATTTTGCAAAAATTAATTAGTTAAGTAGTAGTCTAGTAGATAACAATCAATCCAATAGATTTCCACGTAAGTAACCTGTATAAGATCATATCGTTTTCTTTTAAAAAACTTTGGTAAGTTTAATAATGCAAAAAAAAGATAAATTCCGTAATGGGTAAAAAAGTAGTACAGAACGGAAATGGCTTTGGCCCTTGAGCATGCAAACTGAATAAAGTTCCGTAGATCGTAGCCATACACGTTTAACATAAGGATTCTAAAATAAGAAAAAAAGAAACGTTACAAGCTCCACGTTTGCATATATACCAACCTCGAAACTATGAAAACTTAAACCAAATTTTGAGATTTTAACATAAATCAAACACTACGGTCTCTACATCTCATGAATACCGAAACTAACAAATATTTAGGTAGATTTGGCATTAGCATCTAACCCTACGAAAAAGAAAAAAAAAATGCTCTAGCTAGACTCTCTAGTATCAAAATAATTCCATTAAAAATGTTAACCCGAATCGAAAACAGTTTATTAGCAATAATAAGACGCCGTGACGAAACTGTACTAGACGAAGCCTTTCCCCACAAGAGAATGTAGTCAGTGGGAGCCAATGCGATGACTGTTTATGACCCTCGCATGTGAATATGTTAGTCTTCTCATGGGAACCCACACTGACCTTTTTTCTTTGGATCAAATCGGTTGATGTTTGATGTGTCGGCAACGACGGTGGAAAAACCAAAATCTTTGCATTGACTCAATTATTTGCGAAGTTCGAACTAATAGACATTAATTCAATTTCGCGAGAGACCATATTCCATATTATTTAACGTGATGTAGACCATATGACACGTGGCGGACCAAAGGATCTAGAGGAGAACTTTCGGTTTGAGGGCCAGGCTAGGTCATGTCCCAAATATTAGGGGAGAGAGGTTCACAGTCATATTTTTTGGTTAGAAAAAAGTTGAGATTGGCAATTAAACCACGTGAGAACGACATTGATTAAGTTCGGTCCTTGTGGGGTCTGGTCTCATAGCGAGCACAATCTAAAAAAAAAGGATCATACCATTCTTCTGACTGACGCGTGGGGTGACCCAGCAATCACATGTGGGACGGTGCACAAGATAAAGACGCTTTTTGTGAGTTTGTGTGCCGTGGCCTCCCTCTCTCCCACTCCCAAGTCTCAAACAACATGACTATTTTTGCAATTTCTTGTTTTTGTTTTTATGGGTTTTTGTTTTTGACAATATTGGAAGTGTTTTTTTGTTTCTTTTATTTCAAGAAGACATAATTTGAGCTAAGAATAATAATTAATGATCATTGTACTTGTGACGACTTGGACTAAGGAAAATTCAAAAAGTAGGATGAATCTGGTATTGAGTGGCTTTCAATTGGTTGGCTGTAAGAAAATGAAAACTGCTTACGATCCAGTTGATATCTAGAAGTAGTATGATTTACAATTACAATCATTACAAGACGATCATCTTTTTGTCCATTATCGTTTCTTTTTTTAATATAGAAAAATTGAATTAGTAGCGCATTATCTTCCTAACATTAGGATTAAGATCAACTGAAGCAATGATTGGTCGTGCCACCCCAAAAATGATTATGTATGAAAGAATAACAAGTGACAATCAAGTGTATATAATTAATAGGAAAAGTAGGAAAATAATAAAACTTTGGAGTATTAAAAAAGGCTTTAACTGTTACTGTTATCTCGGAAAATATAAGTCCTCACACTAGTTTCATTTAATTACAGATTTCTTCTTAAATTGAGCCTAAAAGAGTATGACGAGAAACTTTGATACTGTAATTAAAACAAATTGGGCCATAATGGAGGCCCATGATATTATAAACGTGAAAGCTGCTCGACGTCATGGTTTTCTGATAGGAGAAGTTTGATCGTGTACCGGATTGTTTCAAAACCGGTTGACTGAAGCTATATGGTTTTAATTAAACGGGTCGGGTTTGCCCATCTTCTCATTCAAGAAGGACCAAATCGACCCTTCTTCTTCGACCTTGTATCATCCATCAACTGAATCAAACAAAACAAGTTCTGTAATTTTTTCCCCTGTTCGAATCTCTATCATTCCGAACTTGAAGATGCCGTCCGAATCTCTAAGCCTTGTCGGATTCTCTCCGACGTCTCCGATCAGTGAAGGTGAGGAAGAAGAAGATCTTTTGAGGTAAGCATTCCAGAGAAAACCCCCAGCTTCAATCTCATGGAGTTGATCCTCTCATAAAGGTTGGTGATTTCACTGTGTTTCGTATGGTAATGATTCACTTAGAACGATTCTTCAAGTTTTGTGGAGCGTTCACTTAGAATTCAGTTTAGGCTTTTCCAAATGTTCAATTGTTTGTTTGTTTTCTATTGGTCCGGTGCTGCAAAAAATCCAATAGGAAAAATCTCAATCTTTAATCCAATGGTGCGTCCAATTTATATTGTTGCAATTAGATGTGGTGATGATCGGATCATCAAGTTATGCATTCCATGGGGTTATGTCCTCTACTGTGACATTAAAATATAATTTCATCTACTTTCTGCAGTTTTGATGTAGTAGGGCAGTTTCAATACCTCTCTCAGTTCTTGTCCATGTATTAGGAAACAGAGTTTTCAATTACATAGATAGAAGCATCAAAGTTGACTAAACAGAGCTGTTAAAACTAGTTTTAAACAATAAAAAGCCCACTACAAACAGAGTAAATTTGTTTTGTTGGGCTTACACGTGAATAGATTGTGACTTTGTGTATCGATTTTGATCTAACGACATGGTATTCTTGCTAAAAGTAGCATAAGTTTGTTGGTATGTTGGATCTTAAAAGCAGTGATCGCATTTAGAGATAAGTTTATTTATGACAGAGCATATGAAAAAGGTTTGTTGTGATTCAGAGAGAAACAAAACAAAGTACTAAAGCTAAACCGATCCACATATAAAACTGAAAAGTGGACATATTTGTTGCGTTCTCCCCCAAAGCTTCTTCTTTGCTATGTAGTGTTACTGATTGCGATTGGGTTGCTTCATTGTCTTCTTCGGCTTGGATTTAATAAGGCTATACAAATACATATAACTTTTTTCGTTAGTTACATTATAATATATATACATACACAATAGTTTTTTTGTTCTTTCAAATTTAGAATATTACCTCTTTTTTAAGCGGTGTAGACCTTGTGGTGCTTCTTCTTCTTCTGCTTCTGTGTTTGTTTCGTTGAAAATGGTTCATGAACCACTGTGGTTTGTAGCAAACCAAGATGTATCCAATCATCAATCCAAAGGCAATACCAGGTCCTAGTCCTATTGCAGCTGCTAGCCAACTGAACATCATCTCTTCGTCTTCTTCCTCTGACTCCGGCTGTTCATGTTCTTGTGGTGTTGGTGCATGGATATCAACACAAACTTCGTCAAGTGAAGGGCCATAAAGTCCGGGATTGTCCTCGAAAGAAGAGCATTTTTGCCTACGAAACTGAGTTCCCCCTGGTACTAGACCTCCAAGCTGGTTGTGAGAGAAGTTCATGTATGCAAGGTACGAGAGGTTCCCTAGTTCTTGTGGAATTGCTCCTGAAAGCTTGTTTCGAGAAACGTCCAGTGACTCTAGCTCTCTCAGGTTCCCCATAGATGATGGGATATGGCCGGTGAAATCATTGCTTGACAAGTTAAGAACATGAAGCTCTTTTAATAAACCGATAGATTTTGGAATCTCTCCTTCAAATTTGTTTTCAGAAAAGTCGAGAGCTGTGTAGATTTTTAGGATACGTACCAGCTCCATCTCAACACCTTTGTTCATCAAAACCATTGAATCATGGTAATAGCCTGATCCCAAGTATTTTTCATTAAATCGATCTTCATCTTTTTCAAGAGACGACATTGCAGTCCAGTCTACAAAGCAATCTGATGGCAATGTTCCATTGAACTGATTACGGGATATGTCCATGATTCGCAACTTAGGAAACCGAGTCTGGTGTATCCGCCCGTGAAATGCATTGGAGCGTAAGACAAGAACATGCAGCTTTTTTAGTGAACTCAACCAGAACGGAAACGTGTCTTTGATTCTGTTTCTTTCCACATTTAGAACTTCAAGAGTAGAGAAATGGATCAAAGATCTTGGAAGCTTTCCCTCCAGTTCGTTATGACTCACATCAAGCGACCTTAAACTTTTAATTATATTCTTTGGAAGACTTCCACTTAGACGATTCCGACGTAGGTTTAGATCTGATAGAGTACTCATGAATTTTCCCATGCAACGAGGTATTGAACCACTGAAGTCGTTGTTAGATAAATCGAGAATGATTAGAGAGCGTAACGAGCATATGAAAGATGGAATATCTCCACTGAAATTGTTGTTGGAGCCTAACAAGTGCTTCATAGATGGTTTCGAGGCAAATGATTTTTCAGGTTTCGTTGATCTTTCGAAACCGATGAAATTGTTGTTGGAAATATACATGTACTCCAACTGTAGTAGTAACCAGCTAGGCACTTGGCCTTTGATTTTGTTGTTGGAAATGTCTAACGTCCTCATTTGGCGTTGCATTCTTAAGACCTCCGGAAACTCGGTGATACCACATCTTGACAAGTTCAAAGAGACTATCAATTGCGAAGGATGGTCAGGAACTGAACTTTTGTTTGTGACTAAAACATGGTTACCTGAGAGATCCAATGAGATGAGCATCTTGAAAGTTGATAAGACTGCATTCAAGTCAATTGTAGTGGTGGTGTTTGAATGGGATAGGTAAAGATTTCCAAGCAACTTGAGATGCGAGAGGATATTAAAGTCAACTGGGCCTTGGATGTTGAAATGGGAAAGGTCAAGTGTCCTAAGGTTGACTAATCTAGAGATAGATCTAGGGATTGGACCTCTCAAGTTGTTACCGCCAAGTTGTAACACTAGTAAATTAGACGGTGAAGATATATTCCCAAACTCAAGAGTCCCGCTGAATTGGTTATTTTCCAAAAAAATAAGAGTTATAAAAGGAAGGGTGAAGAGAGAAGAAGGGATGGTTCCAACGAAATTGTTTCCATTTGCCGAAAAGGACTCCAAGATGGAGAGTGAAGTGAGGTTAGGAGGAAGGGTGCCTGTGAACTGATTGTGAAAGAGTGATAACTCAGACAACATTGTAAGATTGATTAGTCCAAGTGGGAGGTTACCACTTAACTTATTATTATCAACACGTAAGATAGACAACTGGTTCAAACTCCCAAAAGAAGATGGGATTTCACCAACAAAATTGTTAGTAGAAAGGTCGAGAAAAGTGAGATACGACAGATTTCCAAGTGAAGATGGGATTTCACCAACAAGATTGTTACCATAGAGGCGTAGAGAGGTGAGGTGAAAAAGGTTTCCAAGTGAAGAAGGAATCAAACCACTGAAGTAGTTTCCAGAAAGGTAGAGAGAGGTGAGTTGAGAAAGGTTTCCAAACGAAGATGGGATTTGACCACTCAAATGATTATATGAAAGGTCTAGAGTGGTTAGAAAAGGAAAGTTTTGAAGCATAGAAAGATTACTATTGGAATGAAACCAGCCATGGAGGCAGCTGCACATAAGGTCTAGCTCGATTACTTCCCCGGACTTAGCATCGCAAGTAATACCTTCCCAACGACAACAGTCGCTGCTATTCCCCCATGAATTCGTCTTCGGAGGACCTGGACAACCAAAACAAGGCTTCTTAATATTAAACTTGTTCTTGAACTCAAGAAGTGCATCCCTTTGTTTAGGATGACATAAGTTTCTATTAGTAACAGCAAAAACATCTCGAGAATTATAAAAGAACAAGAAGTGAGAAAAAAAGAAAAAAGTAACAGGAATGAGACTCATTGACTGTATCAAATATGAATATAATGAAAGAGGGAAAAGGGAATTTGTGATGGTAACATGGTTTCATGCCAATCTCTTTATATACATAAGAATAGACTGTCAACTTAACTCCACAAAGATAAATCCACTCAGCTTGTCATTCTACCAAAGTCTTCTTGACGTCGGACAGAAAGGGCAAAAGGTCTTTGTCTTGAATGTAGGTTTTTGTGTTATTAGTGGAAAAGTCATACTGTACTGTATGTTGTTTGTCGAAACCATATTATAACCAAACATATTCCACAAAATATAGAAAATACCAAAAATTCAAACATTCCAATCACAAAGAGAGAAACATCGATTCTGCAGCTTGATCAAATTTTAGGGAGGAGGTTAGAGTTAAAAGAAGAGCATATACTTTGCAAAACCAAAAAAGTCAGTAGAGGTTACTGACTTGCAGCAAGTGAACATCTTCTATAATATTAATTAACCTATGCATGTTGAGAATTCGGTTTTGATTATAATTGCCGACATATTAATTTCAACACTTCCATCATTTTTACAAAAAAAAAAATACAAAACACAGAAAATTGCAAATTGTTCTAAAGCAATCTCCCCACCTAGCAGTCTAGCACTACCTCCCAAAACGTATGGTCCATAAAATGTCTTCGTCTTTTTTTTTTGTAGGTTGCTTTCTTTGCCGACGTCTTTTTTTGAGAGATAACGTGGAACTTTGAAGTTTCAAACATATTGGGCCGTAATGGAGGCCTATGATATATATTTTTTGTTAAGAGGCCAATGATATTATAAGCCTAAAAAACTGCTTCACGTCATATAGTTCTGGTAGGAGAAATTTGATCGTACCGGAGCGTTCCAGACCGGTTGAACCAAGCTATGGTTTTTTAATTAAGGGTTATTTTTAATTAACGGATACAATTTCGGGTCGGGTTTGCCCATCTTCTCATTCCAGAAGGACCAAAACCCTTCTTCTTCTCCCCTGTATCAAAAACAAGTTCTGTAAAATTTTCCCCTGTTCGAATCTCTATCATTCCGACCTTGAAGATGAACTCAATCGCCGTCCGAATCTCCAAGCCTTGTCTGATTCTCTCCGACGTCTTCGATCAATGAAGGTGTGGAAGAAGAAGATCTTTTGAGTTAAGCATTCCAGAGAAACCCCAACTTCAATCTCAAGGAGTTGAGTTAGTTTTTCCATAAAGGTTGGTGATTTCACTGTGTTTCATAGAGTAATGATTCGCTTAGAACGCTTCTTCAAGTTTTTTGGAGCATTCACTTAGAATTCAGTTTAGCCTTTTCCAAGTGTTACAATTGTTTGTTTGTTGTTTTCTTCTTCGATTAACGCATTCAATAATTTGAGGTAATGTTAGAGCAATCTCCGTTGCAGAAGATCCTAAAGAATGGATGATCAGTCATGATCAGGCAGTATGTTTTGTTTGATCAGATGCTTCTAGGTGCAACTAATCCAGCCAAAGTCAGCTCAGTGGCATAGTGTTTCAGTGCACAACCAAGTGTTTGGCTCTTGCGCGTGTAATCAACCAAGCATCCATTGCAGCTCATCGGCTTTATGTTGAAGGGTATATAAATATTAGACCAGCAGTGAATTGAAGACTATTCTTGTGTTCATAATGATGGTATGCATAATACATATATCCCTTTTTAGTCTCTTCTGCTTATATTGTTTGATCTATGATCATCTGTTTGTTGTTGACTTATGCTCTGGTTATGTGAAAAGTTCATCTTCCGAGCAAATTTGATTCGTTGGGCTTAGACGTGATTAGATTGTGACTTTGTGTTATTGTGTATCGATTTTGATCTAACGACTTGGTTTCCTTGCTAAAAGTAGCATAAGTTTGTTGGTTTGTTGGATCTTAAAAGCAGCGATCGCATTTAGAAATAAGTTTATTTATGAGACAGAACAGATGAAAAAGGTTTGTTGTTATTCAGAGAGAAACAGAACACAGTTTTAAAGCTAAACCAATCCACATATAAAACTAAAACTGGACATATTTGTTGTGTTCTCCCTAAGTTTCTTCTTTGCTTTGTAGTGTTACTGATTGTGATTGGGTTACTTCATTGTCTTCTTCTGCTTGGATTTAATAAGGCTATACAAACACATATATAAATTATTTCGTTAGTTACTTTATAATAATATACATATACACATAGTTTTTCTATTTTTTCAAATTCAGAATGTTACCTCTTTTTTAAGCGGTGTAGACCTTGTGGTGCTTCTTCTTCTGCTTCTGTGTTTCTTTCGTTGAAAAGGGTTCGTGACCCACTGTGGTTTGTAGCAAACCAAAATGTATCCAATAGTCAATCCAAAGGCAATACCAGGTCCTAATCCTATTGCAGCTGCTATCCAACTGAACATCATCTCTTCGTCTTCTTCCTCTAACTCCGGCTGTTCATGTTGTTGTGGTGTTGGTGCATGAATATCTACACAAACTTCATCAAGTGAAGGACCATAAAGTCCAAGATTTTCCTTGAAAGAAGAGCATTTTTGCCTACGAAACTGAGTTCCCCCTGGTACTAGACCTCCAAGCTGGTTGTGAGAGAAGTTCATGTAGGCAAGGTACGAGAGGTTCCCTAGTTCTTGTGGAATTGCTCCTGAAAGCTTGTTTTGAGAAACGTCCAGTGACTCTAGCTCTCTCAGGTTCCCCATAGATGATGGGATGTGGCCGGTGAAACCATTGCTTGACAAGTTAAGAACATGAAGCTCTTTTAATAGACCGATGGATCTTGGAATCTCTCCTTCAAATCTGTTTTCAGAAAAGTCGAGAGCTGTGTAGATTTTAAGGATACGTACCAGCTCCATCTCAACACCTTTGTTCGTCAAAACCATTGAATCATGGTAGTATCGGAAAGAATCTCCCAAGTACTTTTCTTTAGATCGATCTTCGTTTCCACCAAGTGATGTCATAGCATTCCAGTTCACAAAGTAGTTTGACGGCAAAGTTCCATTGAAGTGATTACGAGATAAGTCGATGATTCGCAAAGTACGAAAGGAGGCATGATGTATCGGTCCGTGAAATGCATTGGAGCGTAAGACAAGAACTTGTAGTTTTTTAAGAGAAGACAACCATGACGGAAACGTGTCGTTGAGTCTGTTGTTTTCCACATTCAGAACTTCAAGAGTAGAGAGATGGATGAAAGATCTAGGAAGTTTTCCCACCAGTTGGTTATGACCGACGTCAAGTGACCTTAGACTTTTAAATATATTCTTTGGAAGACCTCCACCAAGACGGTTCTGACGAAGGTTTAGAAACAAAAGAGTACTCTTGAGATTTCCCATACAATGAGGGATGGAACCATTGAGGTTATTGTCAGATAAATCAAGAGTGATTAGAGAGCGCAAAGCGCATATGAAAGAAGGAATATTTCCTGTGAAATTGTTTTTGGAGCCAACCAAGTACTGCATAGATGGTTTGGTGGTGATAAGTTCCGTTGATCCTTCAAAACCACTAAAAGTGTTGTTGGAAAGATCCACGAATATCAAATTTGGTAGAGTCCATAGCCAGCCAGGGACTTGACCTTTGATTTTGTTGTTGGAAATGTCTAGATTGGTCAAATTGTCTTGGCTCCTTAAGAGTTCCGGGAACTTAGTGATGCCGCATCCTGACAAGTACAACTGACTAATCATTTGATGGTGATGTGCAATTGAAGTTTTGGTTGTAGCTGAAACATGGTTGCCTGAGAGATCCATTGAATAGATTGAGTTGAGCTGCGAGGATAAGAGTGCATTCAAGTCAATCGTTGTAGTGGTGTTCAAATGAGATAAGTTAAGAAGTAGGAGCGACTTCAGATTCATGAAGATACTAAAATCAACCGGGCCTTGGGTGTTGAGATAAGAAAGGTCGAGGTCCTGAAGGTTTATAAAGTTGGAAATAGATCTTGGGATTGGCCCTATGAAGTTGTTATTGCTAATGTCTAACACTGTTAGTGTAGTAGATGGTGAAGATATATTCCCAAAGTCAAGAACGCCGTTGAGTTGGTTATTTCTCAAATTAACAGACGTCAAAGAAGGAATAGTGAAGAGAGACGAAGGGAGAGATCCAGTAAAAGCGTTGCCCCATGCCTCAAAGTACTCCAAGTTAGAGAGTAAGCTTATGTTAGAAGGAAGCGTTCCCGTGAACAGATTGCGGGAGAGTGATAAGTCCGACAGCTTTGTCAGATTGAGTAAAGGAAGGGGGAAGGTACCAGTAAGTTCATTGGAATCAACGTTTAAGTAGGTCAACTGGTTCATATTGCCAAAATATGGCATCTGACCAACGAACTCATTACCAGAAAGGTCGAGAAAAGTGAGGTGTGAAAGATTTCCGAGCGAAGAAGGGATCGAACCACTGAAATAATTTTTAGAAAGGTCGAGAGTGGTGAGATGAGAAAATTTTTCAATAGAAGATGGGATATGGCCACTGAAATAATTATATGAAAGGTCGAAAGTGGTTAGAAAACGAAGATTTTGAACTTTAAAGAGACTGGTATTAGAATGAAACCGGCCTTGGAGGCAACCACGACTAAGGTCTAGCTCGATCACTTCCCCGGACTTGGGATTGCACGTAATACCTTCCCAATAACAACAGTCACTGTGATTGGCCCATGACTCTGCCTTCAGAGGAAGAGCGCCGTCAGAACAAGGCTTCTTGATCTCAAACTCCTTCTTGAGCTCCAAAAGTGCATCCCTCTGTTCGGGATGACACAAGTGTTCAGTAGGAACCCCAAACACATCTCGAAAATTAAAAATGAATAAGAAGATCAGAGAAAACAGAGTAAAAGGAACGATGATAGTCGTGGAGTTCCAAGAGCCTTTCATTAAACTAATGAAAAGAAAAAGCAGAGAAAAAAATGGAACTGAGGGTAACATTGGTTTATATGCACATCTCTTTATTTATACATAATAATAGACTAGTCGACAAACGTAAATTCACTCTTTGTCTTCTTTCCAAGTCTTCTTTACGTTGGATACAGAGAGAGTCAAAGTCTTTGTGATTTGTTTACACATTAACCATGTTGAGAATTCGATGTGATTTGGTATTACACTCAACGACATATGACATATCAGTTTCAGTTTCGATCATTCAACCTTTATATAAAAATACCAGAAAAAAAGAAAAGAAAAGTACAGCAATGTTGTCTCCACTCTCCTCCACTAAAGCATGCGCTCGCTACTACCTTCCGTGAATGTCTTGGTCTTCTTCTTGTAATGATTAGAGTAGTACGTCGCTTTCTTGGCCGACGTCTTTCATTGATGGGCCTAACTTTAAGTAAGCAAGCCCATTGTGCCAACCCTCATCAACAACAGAGAAACTAACTAATCTATCAGGGCATAAAACTAATCCAATCGGTATTACATGGGCCTTTGATGATTTTTAATAGAAAAAACTGCGATTGAAAATTTTTGGATAACTAAAAAGTAGAAATGTAAAACCTACAAAAGTTATACGAGTATCGTGTAGTTCTTCTATGCTAGTTCTAGGTAAGGAATCTCTTATTAATCCATGCTCCAAAGTCCAAAGTCCAAAGTCCAAACCACAGGGATGAAACCTTAAAAGTAAACTCTCACCAAAAATTGCCTGTAGATTAGATAAATTGGAAAATGTGAAATGAGGGTGGATTTTATAAAATGTATTTTGGCTGAGTTAACTGTTAAGTTACATTTTATCGGAAACATCGTTATCTGCTAAAAATAGTAACTTCATCATAATCGTTTATTTTGCCATTGATTACCTAACAAAAAAATAAGTAACATAAGAGGGACCGTGCGATGCGAAACATTCGGTACGCTCAACCACAGAGTATAGCTGCCTCACGTGGTCATGCAATCATATAGTAAAATATTTTAAAAGAAGTCAAAAAAGCCCAATAGCAGCTGCAACTGCCACCAGAAGCGGTCGAGGGTAATATCGTCATTAGAACACAATAGTTCACATCTTCTCTCCCCCTAACGCGTAGCCTCCTTTAACTACAAACCAAAAAAAATCAAAATACCTTTCCCCAATTTTGGCTTATATCAAATTAAAATTAGCTGTAAATAAAGAGGAGGAAAATAAGGCGGGGAAAAAGATCACGATTCACAAAAAAAAAAAAGTTTATTGGAAAAAATCATAAGTGTTTCGTCTTCTTCATCGGAGGTTCGTTTCTTTTCTTTTTTTCTTTTTTTTTCGCCCTGTGTATGTGTTTAGGTGCTGTAAATTATTTTTTTGTATTATTATACCTTTATTTTGGGTGTTTTGACTTTTTTTTTTTTTTTTTTTAATTAACTATTTCTCTCTCTCTCTGTGGGTGTGGGATTGATTGAGGAATTTCATTTAAGTTGTGTGAACCCAGGAGGAGGTTTGATTTCTGCTTTTGGATAGATTTTATATTTCTAAAATAGGATCGGAATTTAAAATTAGCATTACTCTGTGTGTGTAACTGTAGAATTTTTATGGTTCGGAATCAAATCGAGAGCTTTTATGGGTTTTCAATTACGTTTCTTGATTTCTTATGTGTTTCTGGGTTGATTTTGCAGATCTGGTGTTTTCAATTGGAGAAACTAAGGTTCAGATTTCTCGGTGATTTCGTCTTAATGGTTAGGCTATTATAAATTTCAGGACGTGATTTAGTGGTTTTTGTTAACCGTAATTGAAAAAAGAGAGAGAGAGAGAGAGAGAGAGAGAGAGAGAGAGAGAGAGAGCATATGGGAAAGAGGAACACGTTTTGTGATAGAAATTCAAATAGAAGGGTTAGATCTAAGGATAAGGGTTCTGATGAATCTGATGAGGATTATGTGATTTCGGAAGAGGATGAAGAAGATGAATCTGATGCTGATCTCAAGGAGGAAGAGGAGGAAGAGTATGCCTCTTCTGTAGACGGTGCTGAACAACCATCCTTTGATGGTTTTGGTGTGTCTGATGCCGTTGAGGATGATGATGAATTTGATGACGTAAGGGAGGAGGAGGAAGAAGATGCGGTGCTGAGAAATGTTGAGTGGCCTAAAGTGAAAACAGGTCCTCGTGGTAATCGGAAAATCACCGGAGGATGTAAGTCTAGGAAGACTAAACAGATCGTATCTGACAACGAGGATGTGGATCTTGATGATGCCGATGATGATGAGGACGAGGAGATGAGTAATTCAAGGAAGATTGTTGGAAAAGTTGGGTCTTTGGATGGAGAGAAACAGCCAAGAGTAGGTTTAGGGAAGCGAAGGAGAGTTTTCTATGAGAGAGAGGATGATGAAGATGGAGACTATCCAGAGGAGGATGGCGAGGAAGAGGAAGAGAGGGATGTGGAAAATGTCAGGTGTGATAATGTGGATTTGAATTCCTTGCATGATGCTCAAGATGGAAAGATGGTGGCATTGGAAGAGCAGGACAACGAAACAGAAAAGGAAGATGATGGAGATTACGAGGATGAAGATGGGGATGAAGATTTTACTGCAGATGAAGATGTATCATTGGACGAGGAAGAAGAGGAAGAGACAATTGCATGTAACAAAAATACAGTCAAGGTTTGTAAGAAAAGCAAGCGTAAGCGAAGATCTGGAGTAGGGCGTAAAAGAAGAAAGAAATGCTCTGTTGCCAAAACCCGTTTAACAAGGGGAAGAAAGAGACGTGGGAAATACACAAAGAAAGGAGTTGATGAAGATGAAGATGATGATGATGATGATGGAGATTTTGTAGATGACTGCCTACCTGCAAGGAAGAAGGCGAAGACGAAATCATCAAGGCCAAGGCGTCGGTATAACGTGCCATCAGATTCAGACATTGCATCCTCTGGAGAATCTGATTATGAGTACACAATCTCGGAGGAGGAAAGAGAGCAGATAAGAGAAGCCGGTAGTTTACTGAGAAGTAGTGTGAAGCATGCATCATCTATAAGACAGACCACGGTCAAAAAGGATTTACCTCAGCTTCGCAAGTCTCCTGTTAAGAAAGGTGAAAAGAAGGTAGAGATAGTGAAAAGAGATGTGATGAAAAACGTTTGTGGGATTTGTCTGTCTGAGGAAGACATGCGAAGATTGAAGGGAACGCTGGACTGCTGTAGCCACTACTTTTGCTTCACTTGCATAATGGAGTGGTCGAAAGTAGAATCTCGCTGCCCACTCTGCAAGCAGCGGTTCAGAACAATCAGTAAACCTGCAAGATCTACACCTGGAGTAGATTTGAGAGAAGTTGTGATACCTGTACCTGAACGTGATCAGGTTTGTTTTTACTACTCTTTCTATTGCTTTACGCCTATAGTGTCTTTAGTCGATCTATTGCTTATACTGGTATCCTCATGAATGTTCGTTGTGGTCTTCTTTTCAAATGGTATTCTTCAACACTCACATTTGAGGTCCAAATATACATTCCTTCTTGTCGCAGTTTAACATGTCAATACATAATAGTTACCCTTAACATCAGATTTCTCACTTAGACGGGTCAGATGCATGATAGACGAGACCTTATCAACTTTTGTTAACCTATGGACGTGGTTGTGTTGTGTTTTTATGTCACTTCTTCTGTGATTATTTATCTTATATGGGATTTTACTGTGTGCAGGTCTATCAACCTACTGAAGAAGAGTTGAGGAGTTATCTCGATCCCTATGAAAATATAATATGCACGGAATGTCACCAAGGTGATGATGATGGGCTTATGTTGCTTTGTGATCTTTGTGATTCATCTGCCCATACGTACTGTGTTGGTCTCGGGAGGGAAGTACCTGAAGGAAACTGGTACTGTGAAGGTTGTAGACCCGTTGCACTTGGATCAGCTAGTTCCCAACCGCATATTACATCCGAGCAACAAAGGGTTAGTGGCTTTTACAGTAGACCATCACCTGTAGTAGTTTCAGGGCAATATCAAGATATGTCTTTGCTAGTCTCCCCACGTACACCATTTTTCAATGGAGAAAACCTATTTTCTCCAAGGCTTCCCAATGGTGATGTTCAAGGTTCTTCTCCATCCGGCTTAGGGGCAACCACATTATCAAGAAGAAGGACGCTTCACAGACACATACAAAATATTATCAACAGTGATAGACTTATTAATATGGGTGCTAGAACTGGTGGAACATCGACTGCTAACTCGAGTGATGGTTTCGTGACTACACAAATAGGTCATGGCAGAACAATCGACCCGTCTCAGCCTGCAGCGAGACAAGAAACAGGGGCGTCGTTGTATACAATCTCTGGGGAAAGACTACCAAACAACAATTCATTGATATCTGCCCATGACCCTGAGCTTTTGTCTCCAAAGTTAGATGAATTTGGAAGCGAAGATACATTCAGACATTTGTCTAATGATACATTTCTTGGCGAGAGACCTATCGATTTAGGATTACGTCATGGACTGGCTCAGGGTGATCCCTTGATTAGTAATCAACAACATCTACACAGCTACATTCCAAACACAATGTCTTCTATGGGAGGAGAACGACTGCAACAACGAGTTAAAGCCCATCTCAAAAAGTTGTCCAGTAAAATCGACTTAGGTACACATTATCCAATTCCTTTTTCAAGCTCGTGGTTTAACCTGACTAGTATATACTGCTACTCTTTGCTTTACGCTATAGTTTTCAGTATCTGATTGTGAACCGGAGTTACCTTAAGGGATTTTTTCATCTAGTGGTTAAGTTTAAACTTTATAGGGACACTATGATTGACGTTGTGTACACCTTGGATTAGTTCTTCTCTGCATGACACTTCTTTTAGATAGTTTTGGATATAGCTACATATTTATTTGCCTAGCTTATTTTCAATGTCGACTATGGCCTGAGGCACACATCTAGTTTCTTCTTTGCATAACTCCACCCTTTAAGACAATAAGTTAGATTCAATTCTTATCTGGACTCTGATTGTAGTGTTTTGGGTACTCGTTCTCTGTTTTGTTCAGGTCAAACCACTTTCGAGGAGATTTCCACGTGCTCAATACACACGATACTGGCAGCTTGTGGACTTGAACATAAGAGCAGTGAAGTGCATCTTGTTCCGCCACCAGTGACGTGTACTCACCATCATATGACACCTGGCAGCAGCAGAAGTAGTAGCAGCAGCAGTAGCAGCCTGATGAAAGGGTGTTGCTATTCTTGTTTTGATTCATTTGTAGAAGATGTAGTTAAGATGATTCTAGACACAAGACAACCCCATTGGTTGAGTCTAGGGCTCCACTAAACCACTTGCTTCAATTGTTTAGATTGTTAGAAAATTAAATTCTTTTTTTTTTCTCGTCTTTCTTCAGATGCTGCATCTTTATTTTTAGAATTGTATATGAATATGATGAACAAGTGCGATTATTTCTCATTGAAAAAAGAATTTAACTTTTTTTATGTTCCACTGATACTAAACTACTATGCACTGTCCAACAAAAAGACAAAAACAGTTTTAACATATGAAAAGCTTATCAAGTTCGATACAAACTGTGGCCTTTATCCGAGTAATAATTGAATTTGGGCCACCGGCCCACCATAAAGATTTTAAGAATTAGCGTTTTTATCAAACTCTTGCCGACACGCTGTTCATAAAACAAAACCAAATCCAGAAACGACACGCTGTTTTACCTTTGCAAAGATAGAAACGGCGGAAAGTGTAGTAGAGCTTAGCAAAAGTCCCACATCGGATACACGAGACGAAAGAGGCACTTGAAACAGGGTATAAAACAGAGACTCATGACACAGAGCAAATCACTTACCTGGACGGGGTCAACTCGCGATCAAGAAGACGAGTGGCCTAGGCTAGTGACTTCCATTGCACATACCGGAAGGGTGCTATGCTTAAGGTCTTCCCAAGAGGAAGAGCCTACGTCATTATTTGTGGCAGGGGGGCTTTGCGTTCGCGCAGGCCCCCACCATTTCTCTCAGTCTTAATCTTTTAGGCGACCAGACGGCAGATTGTGTCTGCCTTCTGGAGCACCCTGATCAAAGGTCTCTTGACTAAGTCGTGCCATTTGTCTCAGTCTTAATTTTTTATACCATTGATTGTTTAACTGAGCAAATTCTTGTTTTGTTATATGATATCACTTAGCAACATATATGGATAGGTCTACAAATATAAAACGTTTAGCCTCAAGAGTGTTATCCAATAATGATCTAATGGGACCTATAAGTTCCGTGATATAGTTGCAGAGAAACCAAGTGATCGATAGACCGACATATCTCTTAGTGGACAAAGATCTCTGTCAACAGTATTTACAGACTGGATAATACTAAGGAGAGAATACAGAATGACACAAAAGGGGTTAAATGACACCTAAACATCAACAAAAAAAACGGAATGCTTCTTCCCTCTGGATTCAGAGCTCAGGAAATGAGTTTAAGACATGCCGTTCTCCTCCTCTTCTCCCCCGAGTAAACCCAATCTTCTCTTGGCGACTTTCGATCTGTAACACCAAACCTCGAAAGCTTCTGTTAAATCCGGATACAACCCATTCTTGCTTAACCATTCAGTCAATATCTCAGCTTGGTCAGCAGATGGCAATGCAAGAATTATCGATACAAAGGAAGATTCCAAAGCTTGCCATATCTCTCCATCAATTTTATACCTCACAACAGATTCAACCTCCTCATCTCCCGTTACCACTGACTCAACAAGAGGCTTTGTGTTTCTTACAAAAGCAAGCCAAAGTTTCACCATCTGAAGCCGTTTCGCTGTTGGTAATATCACTGTTCCATAACCGATCGCCTCCAAGACTTTTGAAGTCACCTCGATGATCTTAACTCTTATCTCAACCGTCTCTGTAACTGATGTTTCCAACTTCTCAACTACCTTGACTAACTTCTCAGATGTGTCAACCCATGTTACTACAAATTCCCTAACCACTTCCATCTTTGTTAATATCTGAAAAGCCCACGACAAATCAGACAGAACCATCCTAAAAGACCCTTTTTTGCTAGTCTCCTCAGACTCCAAAGGTTTGAAAGAGAGTTCTTCTAGACATTGGAAGAATCTAACAAACAGACTCTTTACACATTCTTTTACTTCAAGCTTGATTTCTTCATCAGCAATCAACAATGGTGCATCATCATCTTCGGTTATCATATACTCAATCTGTTCTTGAGCCGAGGACTTTATGTCTCCCAAGGGCAAAGGCGGGGACGAAGTAGCAAACCTAAAAGCAGATACAAAGATACCAGTAACAGCAGACTGATCAACTGGTTGGAGACGAGCAAGAACCGGCTCTGCTTCTGATCCAATTCTAGGTGCAATCCGTAGAATCTCTTCCTCTTCGCCTTCTTCCCATGGAACAGCTTCCAAGTAATTCACACAAGCAGTGATAATCTGCGGACAACTAAGTTCTTTAGCTACACAGAGGATCCCCAAAGCACTTTTCACGTTATGACAGAGGCTATCCTCATGGACATCATCAGAGTCAGAGACAAGATAGAGAAGTCTTAAGAGATTGATATGATGATCATAATCTGATTCTTGACAGATGACTTCAACACAGTAGCGTGAATCAAGAATCTTGCAAGTAGGCCATTTATCAGAGAGACGGTCAGCAAAGTACTGGCTTTTATCAGTAAGGATCTTGGAATGGCAATAGATCCAATCGTCCCTGCCTTCCTCGTTTCTTAGTCTAACAACTATGTCACTACTCGATCGATCACCAAATGTATATGAAGCCTCGGCTTGATTATCCTGCTGAGAGACAAAAACCAAGAAAAAGAAAACAAGGTAACATTTCATTAACAGAGAAGAAACCCACAAATCAGTAAATCATCTCTTGTTTAGTGTATATATATATATATATATATATATACTTACACGAGGCTCCATAGAGCAAAAAGCTGGATCCTTTATGTGTATTTCAGCACCTGAATCACCATGAAAAGGGGAGCAAGAACTGAGATCCATTTACATACAAAAAATTGCAGACTCCTAAACCCAGAAAAAACAACAATCATCATTTCACACTAGTATGAGAGAGTTTCAGAGATGAAAGACGATCCGAGTATAGAAATGCAAGTTCAGTAAACAAAACGAAAACAGAAAGCAAGCAACTTTCCAATTATGACGAACTCATCCCCAGAAATAGAAAGAGAACAGTACTTTATTAAATGTCGAATCTTTTAAGATTCTCTCTCAGCAGTGGTACTTCTTCTTCGAAGATATCATCAAAAACTCCACCCGATCGATCTACTTCGCTCTCTCTCTTTCTTTTTCTTTCGTTGGTACAAATGATCTTTTCAAT
The DNA here is from genome assembly GCF_030686135.1 of Camelina sativa. Taxonomy (NCBI): domain Eukaryota; kingdom Viridiplantae; phylum Streptophyta; class Magnoliopsida; order Brassicales; family Brassicaceae; genus Camelina; species Camelina sativa. The sequence goes on from NC_141894.1 coordinate 2,199,161, forward strand.
GCCTAGTTGATGATGTGTGTCAGAAATTTGCTGGGCTTAAAGGACAAATCTTTCTTTCTTCTTCTATTGTTTTTGTTTTTGAGTATTGAGTGACGTTCGCCTAAAATCTAGTTGGGTCACTTAGTGGGGTCGATTTCAAATGTTCTTTTGGGCTTTCAGGCCTCTTCAAGGTTTTATGATTTTAGTTACTGTAATAATTCCTTCAATTCGTATTGTTACCATTTACGTTTTTACATTGAAGGATTGAGGATTGTAAATGTAAGATCAAGTCCTCTCAATGTGTGTTACTTCCCTTATTCAAGTATTTATATGCTCTTTGCCTTGTACAGGCTTGTTGCTTTGAAAAAAATGCCAAGACTTGCTTGAACTTGAAGGAGGAGTCTCTCTTCTTACTAATGTACATGAATATGACTAAACAACAACAGAAAGCGATATCGATTACCGCTTTTGTTTACATATCAAAGGAAAACAATGTACATGTTATTTAAACATTACAGAAACAGAAAAGCAACTTGTAAGCAAAGGGATGGTATGTATTTGCTGAAAAGTTTCTTTCTCTTCTCATAGCTGCCCAAGTTTTTCCTGTCACAACCAACAAGAATAAAACCCAATTTCAGTTTACACTCTACAAGAAACACACAAAGGTTGATGATACAAAAAGCACGTAAAAATAAGTAAACAAATCGATTTAGAAAACAACCTGAAGCATCTGCATTAACTTCGGATGTTGTTCCAGAAGCTGACACAGCTTCTCGCGGTCACTCAATAGAGACTGCAGAGGATTTTTTAAGAATTATCGTGAGCTGTGGCACATAATACTACTAACCAAAGCAGATCAGTGTATTATTTAGTGTGGATTACGTACCTGAATGGCTTCAGGGGACTTGAAGTAATCATGTAATGACATTCCAGATTCTTGTTGCTGGGAAGTCCCAGCTCCTTGCTGACCTTGTACAGCATGATGATGTGGCTGTTGCTGCACCTGAGAGATCTCTTGTTGTTGAAGAGGGTGGTAGTAAGGCTGGACTTGCGTCTGTTGCATCATCTGCATCTGATGCATTGGAACCTGAAATGGGTTTTGCATTGATACTCCTTGCTCTGATGGTTGAGATATCTGTATGGGTGGTCTAACGTGCTGAGGAGGCTGCATAGGGCGCTGTAACTGTGAAAGCTGCATCGATGGCAGCTGAGGGATGGACTGTTGATTGAGTGATTGAGGAATAGAGGGAACCGACAACATAGTTTGCGGCTTATCACCTCCTTGATGCGAAGGATTTCCATAGAAGGGCACAGGGATAGATGACGGCCTGTTAAAATTATGGGATGACATTAAATTGGGGGGAGGGTAAGAGGTCATTCCGGTTCCTGGAATAGATAGATTGCTAGACTGATGATCAGTCGCCGGACCACTCTGTTGTTGTTCAGCGGTACCTGTGCCTGCCTGGTTGTATCCAAAAGATTGTACTGTAGATGTCCTTGGTGGTAACGAGGCATATGGGTTCGATGAGTATTGGGGAATTGCTGAAGGGAGCGGTGGCATAAGCCGGATGGGTCCTCCTGAAGATTGTGTTCCATGACTAATAAACGGGGAGGATTGATTAGAATGAGAATCAGAAGAATGTGGTATCACAGGTGAGACTGACGGAGGCGGCACTAGAGGTAAGGGAGGCTGGTTTGGCATCATTTTCTGTTCATAAACCCCCCGACCACTGAATCCACCATGAATATGGCCCGTATGTTGCTGACTACTCTTGGAATAGAATCCCTGAGGACCCACTCTAGGATCAATCAAATTTTGTCCTGATGATCCTGGCATGTTGTAAGCAGGTACAACCCCAGATTCAGATATGCCAGCGGTCTTCAGAGGGGTCATTTTCTTTGATTCGTCTGCTTGCTCAACAAATTTTCTGTCAGAAGTAATGCTTGGTTCACGAATCAACGACATCTCAGGGCGTGAAACAGAAATCCTTGATGAAAATTCGCTCTGAGCGTTTTCATCAACATTAGATGCCACAGGTGTGCCCATGTGAGAAAATTGACTACTTCCATTTGCATCACTCTCGGTTTCTTCAACAATGGAGTGAGGAGAGTTTTGTTCAACCATGACGGGAGCAGGCTGCATAAGGTTCTCATCAGGCTGAAGAAAGGTGTCATCAGGTCCTTCACACTCCTCACCATCAAAAACTATATCTATTCCTTGTAGATCATCATCAGGATCGGCTTTGAATTGTTTTGGTTTACCTGCAACTTTTTCAGTATCTCTAGCAGGAGTAGGATTTTTCACTTGCACAACAGCCTCTCCAACCACAATGGTGGAGGCATTTTGGCCTCGTTCTCTCTGTCTGGCCATAAACTCATCAACATGAATAGATGGAGGTCTACCACTGCTAGATCCTGCTCGTGAAATGGTTATTGCATTAGAATTACCAGCTGTATCAACACTCCTTTCCCTAGCAACATAATCATCTACATGCATAGAGGGAGGCCTGCTGGTATTCGGCCTGCGCTGCCTAAAGCTATCTCTAGATGGACGAGCAGGAGGAAGGGATACAGAACCCAACCCGCGTTGAACTGAACTTTGGGTCGGTATGTCAACAGAAGAGTTTTCGCCTTTGGCACGCCTGCTAGAGCTCTCCAAAGTTGGTGGTTTCCTTTTCGCAGGGAGAGATGACTGGGGCAGACGCTCAGGTAATGTTTCAGGACATTCCCACCAGAACTTGTCTTCAAGTCCTCTTTGATAGAGATCATCCTCAATGGTTTCAGACTCCAAATCAACCATATCAAAATTCCCAGGAGAAACAAGAACACCTTTGCAGGAGATAATATCATCAATATTCCCGTCTTTTAGCAACGACAGCAACGACCGAGATGCCTTCAAATCCACAAATAGAATACGGAAGTCAGTGTTAAGAGGAAATCAACAAAAGAAGTGGATGATGCAAGAAAAGCGGGGATGAGGTAGTTCGTACCTCATGCAAATAGGGTTTCGTCTCAGCTGTTACTGAACTATCAGATCCCATAGTCACTGAACTCAACAGTGTCACCATTTGTTCAATCAAACCAATGGTTTCCTCTCTAAAAGTGTCTGTACCACTATACTCACTTGGAAGGCCAAAAAGGGATTTAAGTCCTGCAACCTTCTTCGAGTCCAAACTGGAAAAATGAAGAAAATTAGACTACAGAGAATTTAATTAATGTGTTAAATATATATGTAAAAGGAATGGTTTGATATACTAGTTGGAACCATTTAAATGTAAACAGCATGTCTTCTGCTTGTTAATTTTTAGGCTTATATTGATTAAACAAAACCAGATTAACGAAACTGTATGCATGCACCAACTTAAACTAAAAGGCCTTGGCAGACATTATGTTTCTATCGACATACGTAGTGAAGATGGCCATACAAGGACACGTCGCCTATCAAAGTTATTAAATCCTATCAAATTTGTCTTGTATTGGGTGAGCAGAAATTTAGTAGATTATGAAGAGTATGGGAGTCACCTTTCACCATCAAGGCATAATCTGATGGAGCCCACGCTCAGAACGTTTACTGCCTTCATTGCAAGACTAGAGAAACCATCTTTTGAATTAACTGAGTTCAATAACTTGATCCAGCAAGACAGAAAAGGGGGATTCTTCTTCATCTCTAGTTGATTGAGACTCATATTACTAGTGTCACACCACCTTTCAGCAGATACAGGTTCTTCGGCCCCAGAAAACAGATGAAACAAAAGTGAAACCAGACCATTTTGACCTTCACCACATGAGACCAGGTCTTTGAAAGCGCAAAGACAAGATAATAGCTCATTGCCAACAGGCAACACCTGTAAAAAGAAAATCATTCTTCGTAATCACATTTAAATTAGGAAATATTACAAAGATATCTCTTAGAAGAGCTCATCAATATTTCAGAATCTATTGCCACAAACAAACAATCATAATTTATAACCCGTAGCATATTAGATGCAGCAATTTTACCATGTTTCCATAGGGACTAGGCGAGCAACATAAGAATAACACAAACATAATTATATCTGGAAATTGATAAACATAGATCACTACAATGTCGACAAAATTTAATGTACCTGACAGAACTTCAGCACAAAGGGAAAAATCAATGCACAATCTTTTGCACTCAAACTGGCCAATCTGTGCAAGTTAATGTAAATACAAAATCGATTAGATATAAATGTAATCTAGATAAGGTAATCCTAGTACAATTAGGTTCCGTGTTATAAACGCACCCAAAAATGGTAAAGTTAAGCAATCCTGCAGAAAAAAAGACTTACAGCTCTTTTTTCTGACAGCACGAGAGAGGCACTTGTGAATCGCATAGTAGTGAGATTGATCTGAAAGCTGGAATACACCACTGAATCACACTAGACTCGGACACAATTCCATACTCTAGAACCCTGTTTTCACTTGGATAAGTGGCATCATAACATCTTTCCAGAACTTCCACAAGCAGTTGAACAATACCCTCCTCTAACAGTAATCCCTAAAGTGAATAAATTTCAGGTGAATAATAAACAAACAAAAAAGTGAAGGAATACTATGACATAAGGCAAAGAGTATGACCTTCGCATGCGGATGCTCTAATAAACTAGCCAGAAAGTTAAGATATCGGTAGACCTGAAAGAGAGTAATGAGACTGGTTAGGAGCAGCAGTACATAGATAGCGAGTTAGAGAGGTCGAACAAACACCATATAAGCTTCAGTGTCTCTTGTTGATGACTGATCCAAAATACCATCTCTGATAGATGAAAATATGGGCCGCAGAAGGATAGAAGCATGTTCAACCCTTTGACATGCAATACGAACTACGAAAACCCGAAGCATATCCTGAATGACCACCAATGCCTGTTGAAGAATAAGACAATCCAAATCATGCTGGATAGATGATAACAAAAGCAAAAGCAGCAGACACTGGAGCTAACTAGACATAGAGGAACATACAGATACGGCATGATGTTGGATAATCTTTGCAATCTTGTCAAGATTAGGTGTTAAATGGTTTATCAGTTTTTCAAGTGGACCAGGCTCCAGATACCAGTTGATCTGTTTCTCCTTCTGTGGACCCATCAATGTCCCAACCGCCAACTTTCTGAGACCACTTAATAAGGGCATGCCACTCTTCCAAAACCAGACTCCTTCTTCGGGGAGAATATCACTCTTGCAATGAGAAATCAACGAAAAATAAAGTATAAGATAGTATATGGAGATATTCCAGTTGATACTATTTACATTAAATGAATACAAAAAACATGATCGAAATTCCATCACAAACGTTCAGATGAGTCATATCTATTCGGCTGGAAATATATGTTGAAAATAATTAGTGGAAGTGTAAGATTTCCATACTAGAATGCAGAGGAAACTACAGGTCTCCTTTGGACCCAAGGCAGGAACAGAGGACGTCTGGACACCCGAAAGAAGAGTGTGGAATAGCCCAGGAATCCATCCATAAACTGGCCAGCAGACAAGGGCGGACACAATGAGGTGGCACACTGCTCCAAAGCCAAGAGCAGAGTCCGGATAATGGGAGGACAAGTCAGCTGCACAAGCAGCTAGCTTCGGGCTGGAAAGAAAACAAGCCATTGTGGCTCAAAGCTTAACTTTGCTTAAAACATACAAGTGATTAATACTATTAAAACAAAAGACAAGTAACTCACCTGACTTCCCGATGTAGCCGTAGGAGTGCCTTCATCAGTTTGGTGTTTCTATACTGCTCCTTAGTTCCCTTTAGACAGTAAAGACAATGTCAATGACCAGAGGGGATAATGAAGACGCATAATCCCGCAATTATAGAGTCTCAACAAAGTAAAATAAAGGCAAAAGTTCAGAAGATATGGCTTTTGAGAGAAAAGATTAATTAAATTCATTCCGCAGAGTCAAAACAATTGTTGATACATGATGAAGAAACTAATAATGTTTAGAGCAACAAACCTGTAGTCTTTGCAGAACAGATATCAAAAGGGAAAGGGAAGGAATTAACAAGTCCACCAAGCTTTGCTCACGATTACGTTCAGACAAAAAGTCAGAAATAGAACTGCATCCATGATCGTCATCGACTAGATAATCTGCTTAGTACAAAACAAAATAACTAGTTGGGTGTCACCTATAATCATCAAACGATTGATGAAAAATAACTGAAAACATCGTGAACCTATAAGAAGAAAGTTCTTGAAAGAATAAATAGAAAAAACAGTTATCCAGTCAGTGGGTGATTTTAATCTTTCCCGGCATCTCTTATCATCAGTCTAAATCTGAGAATCAAATGGTAGCAGCAATAGAGGAGTTGAATAAAATCATAGAATAGACAGTAGTTTACCATAAATATTCGAGGACCTCTCAAACATGAAGCTGCAGTTGACCAAGATAGCATACACAACTGTAACCGCACCCTCGTCATATAAAGCAGCAGCAACAGTCTGTACAAAGCACAACATTTCAGAACACTTAGATGACTACAACATCCAAAAGAAAAACAAGTAATTTCTGGACAAAATTATGGGGAAAGATAACATACTATATTATCTGAAATCAGCGCTAAAATCCGAAGTGCTGTTGTCAACTGTGAAATTGATGAATCAGAAAGGTTAACACCTTCAAAAGATTTCTCAAAGATAACTTTTCCAAGATTATCTAGGACGTTCATCTCAGAGACATTTGTTGATTCTCCAGCACCATTCTCAGTCGGTGTTAAATCAAGTGCAAGGATGCTTGATGATGATAATTGGGCGTCTCCTCCAGAAGCCAGGACAGCAGCATAACGTAAAAGCCCAACTACACCATGTTTGTGATAAACCACACCCGCATCAATCCATTTAAGTAATCGTGAAGGAGCATCCTTTCGATTAGAACCACCGAGTGACAATGTATGCAAGGCCTTATGAAGGACTGGGGCATGTTCAATCCAAGCATGCAAGCATGATGCAGTTGAATCAGAGACTATGACCTCAAAAATCTCAGCAGCTGAGTGACATATTGCTAGATTAAGCGGTGAAATTCCTGAAAATGAACATGTTAAACAAATAAGGGGTTTTGAAAGAAGATAACCAAGAGACTACGTCAGGGTAGTAAATTCAGAGATAAACAGCAACGATACCACTATTTTCAACTGCTGGCTCCATATCCTTGGCTGAATGCAAAGCTTCAATCAATACTGCTAAAGCCTGAAATTGATCAATAAAGTATATTAGTGAAAGCCACGAGTATCCCTACTCCAATACAAAATGCACCAATCAGAACAAGTGATTTAACAATAAAGAGAACACTAGAAGAATTTGCACAAGAAACAAAGAGATAAACAATTTTGTTATCGTCAAAAATTACGTGACCAGCACAGGGGAACACAGATGCAACATTTTTGTTCACTAATCTCCCAAAAAACTCCCACTATAACCAAAGGTTTAAACTTCGTGAAGGTAGCTAAAAGCACCACCAAACACATGATTTTTCAAACAATCAAATGTGTGCCATTACTTCACCATAAAATGGTTTACCATTTATCAACTTCAGAGGCAAAGAAGGAGGAGAAAATGAGAATTATGAGAAACCACGATGAAGAAAAAGAGCAGAAGTATATTCTTTTTCTTGGTACCAGATACATACCTCTGGAAAAACACCTAACGTCAATAAAGCTTCACGCCCACAATCAGACCTACACTTGCAGAATGCCTTCCAGTTAATTTCAAATGAAGAAAAAGACAAATAAAAGCAGATTTTGGCACACCGAGACATGGCATCAAAATATTTGTCACCTAGAAACATCACGCAATTCCCATAAAATCCATAGAAATTCTTCTGTTTGTTGTGTCGACTTGAGCAAACGATCTACCGCACTCACCTGAATGAAGTATGTAAGAAATAGTAGGATACAAGTATAAATCTACGCATGTAAAGTGAACCCACCACCCTCAAATGCATCTCAAGATTTATTCCAATTTCCAGTAAGCTGCAAGTAAATCCCTTGGATATTAAAATTGAAGCATAGTGGAGGGGGACACACTCCTCCTTGTTCAGATCAACAGATCCCTTCAGAGATTGTATTATTGTAGCAGTCAACTGAGGATGATGTAGCAAAAAGCTCAATCCTGGAAAACAGAAGATACATGCTGAATTACAACTCGAATGCACATAATCATCAAGTCTATTCTAGTGGGTAAGTTAAATAAGAATACCTGTGCGTGAAAACATAAATGAAAGAATTATGTTGCCAATAAACATTGCAATATCAGTAAAGACATCCATAATATCTCCAACTTTAGAATGCAATCCAGGCATTGAGAGAAGTGCTGCTGACAAAGGAAGAAAACCCCGCTCCTGTGCATTGTCAGACGCTTCAAGTAAGGTTTTTTAATTAGAATACCCTCTAAAAATTTTGATTTCAGTGACATAATAAGAAGTGGAAAAGATAATTCCATTCCGACACGCAACATATTTAGCAACTAAAATAGTGCTTAAATATCTATGTCAAAGACTAATTTAACCTAAAGATTTACCTTCAGAAGTGCCAACATGTGCGAATCAATTCCAGAGCTAAAAAAGGGACATGCCCATGAAGCAGTTAGTTTACTCGTGGCCTTGTATGACAACCACCCTTCAGAATGATCAGAGACCAAACTTCTTTCTGCGTAGGCTGATGGTGAGGGATCTTCAACCGATCCAAGTGACTTCATCAGCTTCTGAATATTCAGCAGTAACACCGGTTAGAATGTTAAATGGTTGGTTTACTGATTGTAAAAGCGAGAAATTATAAGCAGAAACAAACCTGGAGCTTTTGAAGTTGTGACTTAGCATCAGATAGCATATCCAGATTTTGAGTTGCAGGTCCATGAGAATTGGAGAGACCTTCCAGTGCTGACAGCACTGCAAACTGATAGACAGAATATTAGTAACAATTTTAACATAAAGGGCATATCAACATAATGCCAACAAAACAAGATTCTTAATATGGAGAGTACCTCATATCTTGATATAACCTCGTAAATTCTCAAACGACGAAGAATATAAATTGCAAGAGAAGCAATCTCATGGCATGGTTTCTGCATAAGTAATTTCAAAAGGAGACAGTAGCCCTCACTCTTCCCAGATGGGATACTTCCATCTTCACGAGGCCACCAACCTAAAAATCCTTCACACCCAACTGAATGGCGTGTAGCCTGCTCAACAACTCCAAGTAACAGCAAAGTAATGGTGGTAGAATTCTGAAGATCATGACCAAACAAATATACAAGTCGATCCATCCCACCCGAATTGACAAATTGGAGGCAGCCTTCTCGGCCAGAGCATAATAAAAATGTCAAACTTAAACCTAAAAGAGTGGCTTTTCCCTGAAAAAAGAAAATTAATAACAATTGACCTATTAATATTACAAATTTCTACCACCAGCGTGTGAGAGCTAAAAAGAAAATGTAATACCTTTGAAAGCTGTGGAAGGACAGTACATAAAGAATCTCTTTCAAACTGAATATATGGGCTCAACATATCAACCAATTGTTGGGAAGTAGCCAAATAAGTCTCTGATTCAAGAAAGTTGAACACTCCAAGTGCCACATCTGATTCTTGAATTTCATTGAGATCAAGAATATCTTTCTTAACCCTGTCAACTATATCATGGAATAACCCAGAATCTAGAGAACTGGCCACGGCCTGAGAATTCTTATTCTTTAAAAAGAAATCTACATTGTCTGTAACATAAGAAGAGACCCCAGACACTACCGTATCCACAAATTTATTTACTACATCATTAGTAGCTAGCTTATCAAAGACTGTTAGCAGCAGGTGCAACAATCGCTTTACTTCCACAGGCACATCTACAGCAGCCAGGGGGAGAGATACTATGTCTAGAGAGGATAGACATTCCTCTATTGTTCTGTTAACTGAGTGCAATACCAATGGCAAGTCCTCAAGATTACCCTCAGTGGAACTCACAATATCAGTTACAGAACGACCTTCAAGAATGATATTGTACTGCCCCAAATCTTTCACAATGTTCCCATAGACGATCAAGCTCAAACTCCGATAGCTACCTCTAACCACCAGATGGTTTGTTACAACAGCCTGCAATTTCGATGAGAACAGTTTAAATTTTAAGAGTAGCCAAAAGTAATGCGAGGAACTGAAACCTGCAAATAGGAATGATTGACAACTTTTCTGATAGCATAGAGGGAGACTGAACGTATGACACACAAGATGGCATAATTAAAAGGTATTCAATACTCTAAAGACCTCTCACCCCCAACCCAAATTAAACCCCTTACACCTACAACAACTCATTTACTCCCTCTATTATGTCATAAAACCTATTATCAGAAGACAAATATTTAATCTAGCTTACATATATACACATCTTTAGGGGAGTATCTACAGCTGTAAACCATATTTCCAGCCAACAGTTATGGTAGCCAATTACTCTGGTCTAAGACATAAAACGTACGTAAGAACCATTCCCAAATGTTATTACCAGCATCAGTCGCAGATACTAAACTAATCAATCCCAACAACCGAAAAGAAATGAAAGTGAAAAGAGAAAAATATCATTCTATAGATAAATCAAGTTTAACAGTTACCTCCACTTCCAAAGGGTAGGGCGCTGATGGAGTGTAAAGAAAAGGATTACAAAGTCGCTTAAACTTTGATTCCCCTTCACATCGTACGAAGACTTCCAATGCAAATGAAGGAGGTGAAGTTGCCCTAACGAAAATATTGTCAACATTTAGATAACCAGCCATAGATATCATCCACGCTCAAGAAATGTTGTCTAAGTCATTCACAAAGAACAGAAATCTTTAGCTGAAAAATCTAACTACAAGTGGTCCAGCTACAATATCCTTCACTATTTTTGTTTCTAGAAGACGAATTGACCCAAAATCTAGTTTTCTCTGAAAGTGACTACCACGGATGAAAAAGAACCTTTACTTTAGAGTCTAGACATGTCAAGCAAACCACAGTTTCAAAATATCATGTCTGCAAAGTTCAGTTTTTTTGTTAGAGTAACAAGTGCGGGGTTTTCAGAAATTCTACACAAATTTAGGTTTCTTATCATCCTCCCTTCAAGTGACAACTTGTCACTGACAAGAAAATAGCTAATCGTGGACTCTAACATCCAAAACAAAGCTTAACATCAAAGAGTCAATCGAGATCACAGCTACAGAGTCGACAACATGGGACCAAGCATTTCAACAAGACTTCTAATAATGGATATTACTACTTCAAGATCCTCCATAGTTAAAGTCAAGAACGAAATGTAATAATAATACACAGTCAAAAAAAAAAGAACATACCCGACAAGAGAAACAGCTTGAGAAGATGAGGATGCATTCTGCTCCAAAAATTCGCAAGCTGTGATAATTACTGGCTCAGCAAATATTACCTATAAGAATTTAAAGGGAACATAAAATAAATCTTCAGTAAGCGCGAAACCAAAGAAGTAACTTCTGACATTGGAATGACTGACACACCACCATATGTACTACTTGTTCCGACCAATCCCGTACAAGTAAACCGTAATACTATGAAAGCAAGCATTTTTTACCAGTTTAAGAGACTGAGATACAACAGAACCTAATCCAACCACTAGAAGCTCAGCAAAAAAGAACAGGGAAGCAATTCAAGTGTATTATTATCATAAACTAAAGATTGAGGTTACCTCGTCAACATATTCGTCCAATTGAGGATGAACAAAGGTCTGAGCGAACAGAACACAAGGCTCAGATCGTACCATGTCTACAGGATGATGGCCAGTCTTCTGGAATAACGTATTCCTCTTAGGTCAGCCAGTATAAAACTGATTCAGCCTCGTTGCTAAAAATCTGAGATTGTTAAAATTACGTCTCTGAATTAGATTAATCACACACGAAAACGCAACTTAAAACACAAATTCAAAATCGACATCACCAAGCAAAGCCCGTTTCTGAGGGCTGCGTGAACTTAATTAAAAGCTTACTATGTCAATAGCAACAACTAGATCACGACTACTTAATCTATGTAAAAGTAGTTGTACAAGAAAACGGAACAGTTATTAGGTTTTAAAAATCTCTCTACTTGGGGATCGAAACAGACCTTAGAAAAATTGTGCTTTAGAAACGAAGCCACAAGGGGGAATGCGAAGGCAATATATGTTTTAAGAGTATGAATCGAAGTAGCTTACCTGTGAATTCGAGAGAGCACGCACGGCGCAGGCCGAAGAAGAAGAAGAAGAAGAGGAAAAACAAAAACGTCGTTGTTTTTTTGGGATAACCCGGCGGGGGTAGCCTCTTTTTGGTTAACCGGCGTTAAGCTTTCTAGGGTTGGCCCGGTCGGTTGGTTATATCGATTTAAACCAATAAAATCAAAAATATTTGTGTAGACAAATAAATTACTTGCTTGCCCACTAAGAGGGGTTAATATATTTTTGGTCTTTTTTTTTTTTACTATTTACCTTTTTTTGACAAGGATGTAGTTAAAATTAAAGTACAAAAAAAATGATAAAAAATACATTGTAGTAACCTTTCACATCTATTGTTCCATTCACCCTGGACTTTTTAATATACAGAGCGTGATAAAAAGAAGGTTTCAACATTGATAATTTTACTATGCTGAAGTTATTGATTTCTATCTACCATATATGATTTTACTTTACAATATGTTTGGTCCTTTTAACTGATTTTGGTTTTATGTATGGATACCATGTTTGTTTTACTCATGTGTCATACATAACAAAAAGAGATCCTAGTATCCTACTACATCAAAGGAGAGACAACATGTCATGCTTCCAAAGTTAATAAACACAAACGCTTAATTAGTCTCTTAAGATTTATGACACAAAGTACAAACACTGACAAGTGACAAGTTATTAAACTAATATAGAGATAAGCACCTAAATCTTAGATATTGGTACACAATAAAAGTGCTTTATTACTAAGTTGAATTGTTTAACACATTACACATACGACTTCATACTAAATGATCTGGTGCGAACTCCAACCTCTGCTGTCTGCATCAGCCAAAGATTCCATCTTCTTTCTTCTTTTTTTAAGATTCCATCTTCTCCATCAGCCAGTCTAATTTCCTGTTCAAGACGAAGGAGAACAAAGAGAAACAGGTCAGACAACTTAGACTCTAATCACAACGGCCTTCTAGAAACGCTTTAGATGTGATTAATATTCCTATCTACCCAAGAAGGTTTCTTATTCTGATTCCTGAAGCCACATATAGTTCACACAAATACACAATATCAGTAAAATCAGAATAGTCAAAGCTGTATTTGATGAATTGAGAATTTTCATTAGCAAGTAAACAAAGAGTAGAAAGATAATTTGTTGATGATCTCAGCCATGTCACCAAAACAATTCGTTGAGATGGTTCTAATTGCCTTACAATTCAATCAAACAGAAGTCTAAAATGGCCAGATACCATGGTATGAGAAAGCAGATATGACATAAATCAAAACATGCACAAGTTCAAGTCAATAGATACCTTAAGTAAATTTGGTTCCAAGGCTTTGCGTAGGAGCTGGTCTACAGAGGATAGGATAGTTCTCGTGTTGAACAAAGGTACACCATACCTTAGCTTGATACTCGACAAGTGGTCCATCAGGTTTCTCTCTAGCCATAAATGTAATGTAGGACTTGGATCTAGATCCGGTTGTATAATTACCTCTCACCACTTCCACAAACTCCACATTGAAGCCCTTGAAACAATAAGAACCGATTCGGTTACATTACATATACTTGAACGAAGAAGATAGAGCGTTAATTAGCGAAAAAACCTTGAAAAAAATACCAACATTTATTTCACTCTTCTCTTGGTTGTATTTTTGGAGACAGAGACAAGCCATCTCTGCAAAGTACTCACGGTAGGTTTGGCCGAAACTAGGGATGTCAATTGGTCTAAGCCCTGGCTGCCCATGTCCAAATTAAATTGGACCGGTTATGGTCATGATCAAATTTGAAGCGGTCAAATTGACCCAAAACCAATTTAGCCCATTAATAAATGGTCCAAACTAATCTGGACATGGGTTGTCCAATAAACCTTAAATATTAGGGATTCTAAATTTGGGGAAAAAAAATTTCTTCAATTATGATTTTTATGATTAACCTTTAGTAAAATTTGCTTCAATTATGAGTTTTATGATGAATTTATGAGTTTTGTATGAACTTAATAGTTAGATGAACTTATGTCAATGGATTGATATGTGTTGAATTTATGAGTTTATGATGAACCTTTAGTAAATTTTGGTTCAATCTGCACATAATGGACAGACCAATTGGTCATGGTCTTATTTGGTTTGGACATATTTGGATATGGGTCTATTTGGGTCTTGACCATACATGACCATAAAATGTATGTGTCCAATTGGTCATGCCCATTTGGACATGGACAGCCCAATTGACATCCCTAGCCGAAACCCGCAGAAAATTCCAAATTACTCACTGGTTTAATACCTGAGAAGCAGTACCTTGGCCTAAGCCCTGGCTCCACGTAAAACCCCTGAACAAAAAACAAAACAAAGATTAGATTCTCTTTATACAAACCAAGCTAACAAATTAGGATCGGTTATAAAAAAGGGGTACCTTGCTCTCGACGACAAGGCGTTTATAGCGACGCCACTTTCCTTCAGCCTCTTGATCAGACAATTCGTTTTCCTCTTGAGAGGAATGATACTCGAGACCCTCAAAGCTGTCCACATCCCATTCAGGGACGGTCCACCACGTCGGCTTCATGAGCTCATCGTCTGAGTCCACGTATTCCTCATCGCCGCTCTCTTCAACCTCATCGTCGCACTCTTTATTCTCATCGTCGCTATCTTCTATATCTGTGTCGGACTCGGCCTTACGTTTTGTCACTGAAGCAGAAGCAACAGGCCGTGAAGATTCTTCCATGGGTTCTGTTGTCTCCATCAATTTGGTTATACCGGAGCAAACCCTAAAAAATTGGGTTTATGAGAGAAGTAAAAACCTAATGTCTTCCCAAGAAAACCTAATTGGATGTGGAATCCACAAGAGTATTGTTTACTTTGTCTTTGCTGTATAAAGTGATGGATATTGAGATTAATAATAACATAAATTTGACCAAATAAATAGACGAAACCGCACGTCTTATTAAAAGTTTCTTACGGTTGTTTGCGATCTTGTGAATTGTGTTCTGTAAAAATAGAAATATATATGGTTGAATTAGACTTTACACAAAAGAAAGAGGAAATAAATCGGGAATATAATTGACTTAGGAATCAAATATTGGAATTTTGTTAAATTTAGGATTAGACAATTAATCCATTCTAGTATATATGGTTCTGCTTTCCGGGTGGAAAACTTCATCAGAATTATGAGAATTAACTTTGTTGAGGCGCTGGCACTGCTTTCAAATCCATCAGCTTTCTTTGCATTAGTTTCGCTTTTTAACAAGTTGTGACTAAAATTAGTTTTCAAAAGAACCTTTGCATGCACAGGATATACTAGCTTACGGCTGGAGAGACAATAGTAAGCAATCGTGGCTCAAAGCTTAAATTGCATAAAACTTAGACATCAGCATGTGCTCGTCACTTTTGAGTGTTGTGACAATTCGATAGCAGCAAACACAGTGAACACTAGCTTGCAAAAGTAACACCATGAAAAACAGAGGAAGGCTATGCTGTGCAGTAATAGGCAAAATGATTGTTACTACGGAAGTTATTTAGTAAAGATAACAAATAGGCACTCAAACATCAAATCTATAGATATTATTGAAAACAAAAGGGGAATTTCTAGTACTAAGTTAATTAAAATGTTTACACCACGTTAACGATCTCACTTCATATCAGTTGCCCTTTTGCGAACGTCATCAAAAGAAATCCCAATTACTGAGGATACTTCTACATCAAAGGAGACATGTCATGCTTCCAAAGTTCATAAACACAAACGCTTAATTAAGTCTCTTACGATTTGTGACACAAACACTGACAAGTGACAAGTTAATTTAACTAACATAGAGATAAGCACCTAAAACTTAGATATTGGCAACACAATAAAAGTGCTTTTATTACTAAGTTGAAATGTTTAACACATACGAATTCATACTAGATAATCTGGTGCGAACTCCATCCTCTGCATCAGCCAAAGTGATTCCCATCTTCTTCTTCTTCTTCTTTTTTAAGAGTCCATCTTCTCCATCAGCCAGTCTAATTTCTGGTTCAAGACGAAAGAGAACAAAGAGAAACAGGTCAGCAAACTTAGACTCTAATCACAATGGCCTTAGTTCTACAATCACTTTAATTAGTAGAATCTCTTGTTATCTACCCACAAAGATTTCTTCTTCTCTCAAGTGATGCACAGTCATAGACAGTTTACAATTCCAATTTGCACTTTGTTTGTTCATGATATCCTCCATGTTGAATAGTTGTAGTAGTGACAGAAATGGTCATCCAAGACAATTTGTTGAGATGGTTCTTTGACTATATCTTTCTAACAAACATGAGAGACTGACTGCACGATATGACCTAAATCTAAACATGACAGATTGAATGCACGATGACGACATAAGTATATCCAAATATTGCACAACTATAAGCTATAGAAAGTATCCAAGACAAAAGAAATGCAGCTGAGTCGAAAGTTTCAATTACCTTTACTAGTTCTGGTTTGACAGATTCGGAGTAGGAATAGGAGGAGCAGGTCTACAGAGGATGGGATAGTGCTCGTGTCGAACAAAGGTAGACCAAGCCTTACATTGATACTCGACAAGAGGGCCATCAGGTTTCTCCCTAGCCATAAAAGTAATGTACGACTTAGATTTAGGTCCTCCTCTAAATGTACCTCTCACCACTTCCACAAACTCCACATTGAAACCCTTGAAACAATCCCAGAGAAAAACGAACCAGAATTAGTTTTGCATATATACAAACTTTTTGTAAACGAGTTGAGCATTAGTAATTTGCCAAGGAAAGCAAAACCAACATTTTTGGCGCTGTTCTCTTGGTTGTACTTTTGTACACAATTAATGGCCCTCTCTGCAAAGTAATCGCGGTAGGTTTGGCCACCACCCGCAGACAGTTCCAAACTAACGACGGAATTAATTCGTGAGTAGGAGTACATTGGTATAAGCTCCGGCTCCACGTAAAAGCCCTAAATATCAAAATCAAAAGCACACACACCGCGTTAGAGACAAATGATCAAGTTCATTATTATTATTATACTAATAATAACAAAAGGTAACAATAAAAAAAAAGTTCCAACCTTGCTCTGGATGAGCTGGCGTTTAAAGCGGCGCCACTTTCTTTCAAGCTCTTCATCGGACATTGCATCTTCCTCTTGAGAAGAATCGTATTCGAGACCATCGAAGCTGTCCACATCCCATTCAGGTTCGACCCACCACTTGGGCGTTATGGTGAGCGTACCTCCAGAAGAGTAGGAGTATTCCATTACACTCTCTTCCTTCTCATCGACGTTCTCTTCTTTCTCATCGCCGCTCTCTTCTTCTTCTTCTACTGGACCGGCCTCACGTCTTGCAAGGAATTTATAATAGTGGGCCAAAGCTTCACTCACGGGTTCTTCTTCTTCTTCTTCTTCTTCTTCTTCATTCTCATCTTCAGATTCTTCATCGCCGCTTGCTTCAACCGAGTCAGACTCGGCCTTACGTTTTGCCAGGAAAGCAGAAGAAGCCTCTTCTTCCATTGGTTCTGTTGCCTCCAGAAACTTGGTCGAGTCTCCTATTGTCGTCATCGTCTCTGGTGCGCAATTTTTGAGATCCATCGATTTATCGGATCCGCCACCAAAAAAAACCCTAAACAAATTGAGAATTGGGGATTTTTCGAAAAGTTTTCTCTAAAACAAAGAAAGAAAAAAAAAAAAAAAATACCTAAATGCTCCATAAATAATAGTATAGCAACAAGTCCGGAAGTCTCAAATTACCTTTTGCCCAGATAACATCTAACTTAATTACGCTACTGCCATTCTAATATTTTACTATTTTAAATCTTAAAAATATCCCAATTCCAGCTGTCCTAAACGTAGTTTCACATTTATGACGCTGACAGTAGTTCGTACTACGTTCCTTCATCATTTTGTCTATCCGCACACGCAAATAATTAAAATCCCATATACAACAAATTTAACTAGGGAAGTGACTGATTTGAAATTTCCTTCTATGCCCATTTCTTATATCATTGGTATAAGAGAAATCGATTAACACTAAAATCATTTGAAGTTTCGTTTACATAATAAAAAGTATTTAAAGACGACTATTTTGTTGTTTTAACTTTTAAGTAACAACCATATATAAATTACTCCTTTTTTTTTATCATCTGATTACTATTGAAATTAAAATTACTCCTTTTTATACAAACTGAATCAGCTCTCTCAAATTATATTAGTCCTTCTATCCCAAAATAAAAAAGTTATTGGTACTTTATAATTTCACACATGCATGCAGCAGCAGTACTACGGTATTAAAAAAATAAAATAAAAAATAAGTTGAGGTTAATTACACTCACTAGCTATCAAAGTTCCTATGATTATATCTAACACTACTTATTTAAATTGTCTATTTTGGTGTATAATTGATAAATTTTGTCATCTTACACGATGCCATTCAATATATAGACATCAAACTGATGATGTTATCTTTTTTACAACGACGAGTATAATACAGCCAGAACTTGCAAGACAGCAGGAGGCATTAATGGCGGCCTGAAAAGTTTTCTCGGGCACAGATGTTAATATCCTATGGTCCAAAGTCCAGACAAGACAGATCCTATGATCCAAACGGACGGTCCGATTTTAGTACTAGCTAAAGCTAATGTTGTCTTATTATTATAAATATATATTTCTCTAACCAAACCAAATGGAATAAGAAAGAAAAGGGCTGTTTATATTTATCCCAATATCCGTGGACCAATACGGTGTGTGTCGTAGGTACTACTAGGTAGGGCTATCGTACAATATACGACGAGGAAACCCCAGAGAAAACGAAAAAACAATTATAATTTGAGTTCACACAAAATCATCGACATTTTGTTCATGTTGGACTTGGACTAGTTTATTCCAAAATACTGGATTTTTCTGCATGAAAGAAAACTAGCTAAGTTAAGATGTGCATTTTATTAGTGTGGTTCAGGAAGGAAAAAGTTAATTCGATCGGTTCGTTTATTAAAGGTTAAGAAAATCAATTATATCTGAATTTCTGCATAAATTTGTCCCTAAAAAAAAATAAAAGAGAAACTCTAAAAAATCGCAAAACACTTTTTACTTGGTCAGGAAAAGAAAATGAAAACGTGTCTCTCTTACAAAAAAAATGTTTATCAAGTTTCAAATACTCTTATAATTCAATTTTCAAATCATAATAAGTATGTGCTGTATTACCATTTTAAACGAACAAACAAAAAAAGTAATGTGCTGAACTGTAGAAACTTATACTGATCTCTCTCTCTCCCCTTCTTTTGCGTGTTAGTGTGTGTGTTGTCCATATGTGAAATCTGCTTTTGCTTCCTGAACCCTTTGTTATTTTGCTTTTTGTACCCGAATTACAACAATGCATATATTTTTATACCCTATTACACACATACAAGCAGAAAGCAGTTCCAAAAACTGGAGAGCTTTGTAATCCTCTTCGCTGCTCTGAGTGGTGCTCTCTTCTCTCTCTCTCAAAATCCCAGGTAAGAGCTTCTTCCAAAAACTGGAGAGCTTTCAAATTTCTTATTTTTTTTTTTTTTTTTTTTATATAACAGATACATATTTGCTTTCAAAGTCCGATCCTGTGGCTTCTTTCTAATTAAACAGAGAGAGATTTAAACCTAATGTCTCCGTTTCTCCCATTTCTAAGCTTCTTCCATTTGTTACATCTTGTTCTTCCCGTGGCATCTTAATCTGCATGTTTTCACCCATTTCCAAAAATCTTAATATTGTTCCCGTTTCATTGTAGAACCTTTGCATATAGATTCTCTTTGAGTTTTCTTTTTTTTTCTTTTTTTACGTAGATCGAAAAGTTCTAGGGCCTTGTACACTTGCACAGTTCGTACCCTTTAGAATCAGCCATGGATGATGTAAGATAAGCGTGGCTAGCGATGTAGTTGAGCTCTATATGTGAGTTTGACAAAGAAAGTTTAGTGCTTTCCTGGGTTTTTGAAATCTGTGGTTAAGTTGCGTTTCGTACGTCTCTGATTACTGTGAATGTGGTGTGTTTTGACGGAGAAATCCTATAATTTTGATCGAATCCCCTGTGTAGTTTGCATATACATCATGAGAAACCGACGAGGCTGGGTGATGTCACTTAGTAGCTAGTAATGTTTTTGAGCTCTATATGGGAGCTAGGACTGTCAGGTGATAGAAAAAAATTTGTTTTTTTTTTGGGATTCTCTGTGTTTTGTTGTGCGGCGTTTCAGTCTCTGCAGATTACTCTTTATTTGCTAGGTTAAAGGTTTAGGACCAAAGTGTTATGTTCTTGACTTGAAGTTGTTTCATTTTCAGGATCATGGATGACAACAACCAACCTCGACGAGCAATAGGGGCAAGACCCAAGCTGGCCAAGCTGCCGAACCCAATCAACGAACCAAAACGGGCTAAGAGACGTGGGACTAGACAAGGAGAAGAACCGGTGCAACAACAACCCGTTCAACAAGTGCCAATGAGCAAAATACCGGTATTTTCTTTTATTCTTCCACATGATTTTATTTTAAGGCACATCTAAGTTTATTTAGTCAACCAGTTCCAACAGAAATAATAATAATGTTCCAAAACTCTAAATTTTGCTACTTTAATTTGTTGTATTTCTTGATAATTCAAACTATGCAATACAACCAAAATTAAGTCCAACCGAACCAGAAAATACCAAATTTGTTTCAAATTGAATTAACCAAACAATAGCTAATGATTTTCTCATATATGTATACGATTAGATTGTTACAGTTTTAGATACAATTAAAACTATTTCTTTGTTAGTTGTATTTTTCTTCCAAATCAAAAGAAAATTGACGAACTAACCAGAACCAGCCATTTAAAGCTAAATTTAATACCAAAACACTTTCGATTGATCTTATCATAATCTATTAACCGGTCCCTTGTTTTATTATTTTTATTTGTGAAGCCATTTGATGCGAACTCAGAAATCATGCTAGATTGGACTCTCCTTGAAGGGATTATTGCGGATGTTATTAATCAAGTTGGAGGTACACTATTTCTATAACTTATTATAGTATCGCTAATTCGTAATCTATCATATAACCTTTTGTTTTATAATTTTAGTAAGATAATTAATATGTATATTGTCCTTGTCAGACTCGTGTGCTTCTGTTGTTCTCTGTCGGCTGTTACAAGCATATCATAACCGGGATAAAGTCGTGGCATTACATCATATAAGTTCTCTACTAGAGACTTGACTGACTATGTCGAGAAGAAATGCGGGAAGTTGTTGATAAGCAATATGAACATTGCTTTGGATTACATCGTTGATTGTGGACTTCTAAAAGAGCCAGAGGGTCGAACGGTAAGTGAACACATTACATTAAAAAAACAGTTAGCAATCTATTTTTTTTTTTTTTTTAAGAGTTTATTTAACATCAATTTTGGGTTAGGTGAAAGCATCTGGAAAAGGACATAGGGTCAAAGCAAGATTTGAGGTAAAAACAGTTTCTCGAGATGATGTGTACGAGATATTAGAAAACTCTACTCTTGCAATTTGCTTAGATACTACACCGGAACTGACGGCATTAGGTGCAGAGGCAAGTATTTCTTATCTAATTTTTTAATTATTTTTATTGAATCCATTATTCATGTTATTATCTAATTTGTTTTTACAGAGAGCTAATACAATTTTTTTTTAAGTATGATTACGAATGTGCCCCTTGACAACCAATTTGTTTATATATTTGTTTATAGGAGATCTATGATGTGCCCCTTGACAACCAATTTGCCAAACAGAAGGACAAAAATGAGCAATTGCCGACACATTGTGTTCTTGTCGTGGGCAGAGGCCGGGATACCAAAACAGGAAAGGAGTTCTTGGTCATCCAAAACTCATGGGGAAAGAAATGGTGTAATCATGGTTATGGGAGAATTTGGCTTAACCCTGCAGGTAAATTCGAAATCTTCTGGCCTGTAGAGGTGCTAAAGCAATGAAGAGTATGGTGCAGAGCCACAATTATGATTTCTATTTTATGAAGACTAAGTTTCTTATTTTACTACTTAAATCATAGGAGAAAAAAATACTTCTATTTGTTTGTTCTCATCTCAAGATATTGGTCATGCAGCAATGACATATGTCTCTAAGGTTACAGCACTATTAAAGTTCCCATAATTTTATTCGCACCAGCACTCGCTTGCAACAAAAATCACACCATAAAATACAACAAAGGCAATATGCAACAGGCAAAATGATCGTCACAGCGGATCTTATTTTAGTTAAGATAACAATAGGCACTCAAGCATCATATCTATAGACATTGGGAATTTTTCAGTAGTTAGTTAGTTAGTTAAAATGTTTACAACCACATTAACGATCTGACTTCATATTAGATGCCCTTTTGCGAACGTCGTCTCTGCATCCATCAGTCCCAGTTTCCTGAAACAAAATAAATGTTAACAAAGACACTAGCCACAATACAGTAAGTTAGACTCAAAACACTATATATATATATATATATATATATGGCCTTCTATAAGGTCAGTATGTTCCCATACAAATCTCCTATTTTGCAACCATGCACACAAGTAAATACAGTTTCAGATAGAGTTAACTAGTCCTTTCTAATTAAA
Organism: Camelina sativa; assembly: GCF_030686135.1. NCBI lineage: Eukaryota > Viridiplantae > Streptophyta > Magnoliopsida > Brassicales > Brassicaceae > Camelina > Camelina sativa. The sequence goes on from NC_141894.1 coordinate 2,221,867, forward strand.
TATTTGAGGTTGGACATAACTATATCCAAATAAGCACAACTTCAAGCTAAAACCATACCTTTACTAGTTTTGGTTTGACACAGCGTTGCCGTACGAGCAGGAGCAGGTCTACAGAGGATGGGATAGTTCTCGTGTATAACAAACGTAGACCAAGCCTTACATTGATACTCGACAAGAGGCCGATCAGGTTCCTCCCTAGCCATACATGTAATGTACGACTTCGACTTAGATCCTGCTGTATAAGCACCTCTTACCACTTCCACAAACTCCACATTCAACCCCTTTTAGAAAACAATAAAACAATTAGCGAAAACGTTAGCAAACACATAAAATGTATATGAAAGACAAAATAAATGTTATAACTAACAAACCTTGTATTGGTTGTACGTTTTAAGACAGGTACAAGCCATCTCTGCAAAGTAATCGCGGTAGGTTTGGCCGCCACCCGCAGACTGTTCCAAATCACCGACAGCTCTCATTCGTGAGCAGTAGTTGTACATTGGCATAAGCTCCGGCTCCACGTAAAACCCCTAAAACCCAAAAATACACACACACACGTTCGAGAAATCAACTCATTGATAAAACATGCAGCTACCAAATTTTCCTAGATTTAGTTTGTAGAGTACCCAACCTTGCTCTGGATGAGCTGACGTTTAAAGCGACGCCACTTTCTTTCAAGCTCTTCATCGGACATTGCATCTTCCTCTTCAGAGGAATCATACTCGAGACCATCGAAGCTGTCCACATCCCATTCAGGTTCGACCCACCACTTGGGCCTTATGATGAGCGTTTCTCCAGAGTAGGAGTATTGAACGCCACTCTCTTCTTTCTCATCGCCGCTCTCATCAACCCAATAGCCGCTCTCTTCTTCTACTGGACCGGTCTCACGTTTTGCAAGAATAGCATAATAGTGTGCCAAAGCTTCATCCACGGGCTCTTCTTCTTCATTCTCGTCTTCAGAGTCAACGTATTCTTCATCGCCGCTCTCTTCAACCTCATCGTCGCTCTCTTCTATATCATCCGCTGTGTCGGACTCGGCCTTAGGTTTTGTCACTGAAGCAGAAGAAACAGGTGAAGATTCTCCCATTTCTGTTGTCTCCATCAATTTGGTCATACCGCAGCAAACCCTAGAAAATTGATTTTATGAGAAAAGTGAAAACCTAATTGGGATGTGGAACAGAGTATTTTTACTCTGTCTTTGCTGTATATAAGTGATCGATATTGAGATATTAGGGAAATAATAACATAAATTTGACCAAATATACGAAAAACACACGTCTTATTAAAAGTTTCTTACGGTTGTTTGCGAAACACACAAAGTCTGAGAGAGAGAATGTGTTTACACAACCACTAGATCTTGTGAATTGTGCTCTGTCCACGAAACAAATAGAAATACTGTATGGTTGAATTAGACTTTAGAAGGAAATAAATCGGGAATATAAAAAAAATATTGGAATTTTGTTATTTAGGAGTTTAATTAGGATTATTAGACAATTAATCAATTCTATATGGTTATGCTTTCCGGGTGAAGAACTTCAGAGTTCTGAGAATTACTTTGTTGAGGCTGACTTAATACTAGCTTAGGGCTGGAAAGACAATAGTAGGCCATCGTGGCTCAAAGCTTAAATTGCATTAAACTTATCAGTATGTGACTTATATAGTAGTTTTGTTCTTGTCACTTTGAGTATTGTGACAATTCGATAGCAGCAAACACAGTGAACACTAGCTTGCAAAAGTAACACCATGAAAAAAACAGAGGAAGTCTATGATGTGCAATAATAGGCAAAATGATTGTTACTACGGAAGTTATTTAGTATAGATAACAAATAGGCACTCAAACATCATATCTATAGATAATATTGGAAACAAAAGGGAAGTTTCTTGAGTGGTAAATTAATGAAAATGTTTACACAACCACATATATCAGATGCCCTATTGCGAACGTCATCTCTGTATCCATCAGTCCAGTTTCCAGTTCCAGAAAGAAAAGAACTAGAAAGTAAGCAAAATCAAGTTAGACTCTAATCATGATGGCCTTCTATAAGGTCAGTAGAGTTAACTACTTTTGTTATCTACCCATAAGAATCTCTTATTCTGCAACCATGGACACAAGTAAAATTACAGTTTCAGATAGATTGTTTCAGTGGTCTTTTTTATTTTATTATTAGCAAAAGAGTTGAAAATAGTCAAGAACTTATTCTCCAACCTTAGGGTCTTATACATCTAGTGAATCAATTCCTGTGGTTGTATATATGGACTAAGAACAATCACTAACGAGGAACCAAATAGTGAAAAGACATGCACTTTAGCGATTGATTATATCCCCTACTTGCTTATAGTTGGAGTGACATAAATGATCAGCCAGGAAAATTTGTTGAGATGGTAATTTTCCTATCTTCTTATTTAAACAGAAGACTGAAAAAGCAACTATGACATAAATCTACATGTTTTAGCTTGGGTCCAAAACCATACCTTCTTACTACTTTTGGTTGGAACGCTTTGCTGTAGGAGCCGGTCTACAGAGAATGGGATAGTTCTCGTTTTGAATGACAGTAGACCAAACCTTAGCTTGATACTCAACCAGAGGTCCATCAGGTTTCTCCTTAGCCATAAATGTAATGTACGACTTTGATCTAGATCCTGATGTAAATATACCTCTCACCACTTCCACAAACTCTACATTCGATCCCTTTTTATAAAACAAAGCATTTGTCAAAATGTTAGCTTACGCTGTATGTACGTAGAGACAAAAGGACAAAATGTTATAACTAATAAACCTTGTCTTCGTTGTACTTTTTGACACAGAGACAAGCCATCTCTGCAAAGTACTCGCCATAGGTTTGGTCGAAACCCGCATCCAAATCCAAATTAGGGACGACTTTGTAATCAGAGTAGTTGTACATTGACCAAAGCTCAGGCTCCACATAAAACCCCTAAAAAATTCAAATGCAGTCACACCATGTAGTCAAGATTTACTATTTTATTTATCTAGCTCTAACAAATTTAGGATCGATTGCACTCAATTGAGTTCAAGTTCAGTACGGTTACCTTATTCTCGATGAGCTGACGCTTAAAGCGGCGCCATTCTTTTTCATCTTCTTCATCGGGGAACTCATCTTTATATTCAGAGGAATCGTACTCGAGACCATCGAAGCTGTCCACATCCCATTCAGGGACTTTCCACCATGTCGGATGTAAGAGCTCATCGTCAGGGTCTACGTAGTCATCCTCGCCGCTCTCTTCATCCCCATCACCACTCTCTTCATCCCCATCACCACTCTCTTCAGCCTCGTCACCACTCTCTTCATTCCCATCACCACTCTCTTGAGCCTCACCGCCGTTCTCCTCAACCTGGTCAGAATCGGCCTTACGTTTTGTCAGGGAAGCAGAAGCAACAGGCGAAGATTCTTCCATAGGTTCTGTTGCCTCCATCAATTTGCTCGAGTCTCCTTGTGTCGTCGTCTCGGCTACGTTTCCTTTGAGATCCATTTTCTTGATTTGATTATACCGGGGCAAACCCTAGACAGTTGGGTTTATGAGAAAACTTAAAAAACCTAGTAGTTTCCCTAGTAAACCTAATTGAATTTGAAACAGAGTTTGTTTACTCTTTGCGGTATGGTTGATTGATATTGAAATAATAATAAGCAAATTAATAACATAGATTGGACCAAATATACAAAAACACACGTCTTAAATATGTTACACAAGCCACATAACATATAAAGTTCTTACAGTTGTTTGAGATACACACAAAAACAGCGAGAGAGCGACAAAATCAGAAAATCAGAGAACAAGAGTTTTCTTCACACACACACTACTAGTTGGAGAACAAGTGGGGTTAGTGACCAAACCCACCATTGTTCTTCACCAGTTTTTAACTACTTTTAGACTGAAGGATAAATCAAGGTTCTTTTAACCTGCCGGCGAAGAAACCTTAACTGAGAAGAGAATGAGCCAAAGATGATTTGCCTGTTCACAGCCAATTGGATTGGCAAAAAGGAGAATCCTTTAAACCAAGAAGGAAAAAGAAAAACTCATTGTCCTTTTTACAAGGCAAGAGTTCTCTTTTCCCACTTTGACTGTGAAACGGTAAAGGATCAGGTTTTGAAATTGCAGCAGCTATTATTATCCATTGCTGCTGCTGCTATCCACTTGCTAGGCATTACCATGCCACCAAGAGAATGAACAGGAGAACTCAGAAAGTAGTTCATGCTTGTAACTTCTGATCCCGTGACATTTAGTCCATTCGATAAGTTCATGATTCCGCTTTCCGGATGAACAACTTCAGAATTCTGAGAATTACTCTGCTGAGGCTGAACCTGCTTGTTTCCATCAGCTTTCTTTGCATTGGTCCCGCTTTTTTCCAAGGTCTGGCTTTTAGTGTTCAAGAATCTCCCACCGGATCCTCTAGGACGGCGCAATGCATGGAGATGGCGTGAATGATGCATATATGGCTGCAACACACATGACATTAAAACAAACACACTAATTAGAAATCATTTGCAACAAAAATATCAAAGTAGTTTCTATATTTTATAAGTACCTTGCGAGACCTAGTACTCAGTTTCTTCTGATCAAGAACAGCAGCAGCCTTTGCACGAGATTGACGTCGCCTTATGATTCCATGATATTGCTTTGAGTTCACATAGATGGTTCCATCTTCTGTTTCCATGTTCAGGGGAAGCATTAATCGGCTCTGAGATCCATAGGCTGAAACAACTCCATAGTATTGTTGTTCACCATAAGGATACTTTGCGTAGATCTAAATAGCAATAAATAGCATACTCAGAAACAATAAAAGGGAAATGATCATAGGATTCCTTGTAGATGTTTTTAAATGTGGAAACCTTTACCGATGGGTGAGTAAATCCAAGTTCCAAACTAGGCGATTGCATTGTGAAAACAGCTCCATGAGACTTTGACACAACCCTTGAACTCTTTACATCACCTAATAAATACACAATCGTAATTATTCCAACTACTCTGATTAATCATCTTTGTATCCTGAAGAAAAGTGTCTGAAGAATTTTGTATTTTACTTTGAGACAATTTAGCTCAGATAACATTCATTCTCATATTCTAGGACTTGCCACAAAAGTCCATTGTGTACTATTCAGATATTTTCACTAGAACAATCCATTTGAGGACGTTTTAAAGAGAGAGACAAAAGAAGTCACTTACCAAGTGAGAAAGCTAAGTGAGTTACAGAGTTGTTCTGTTTATCTCCACTTTGTTCTGTCTCTCCGGCAGATCCGACCTTAACTCCGACGAACGAGTCAGAATCTCCGGCAAGACTCTCATGAGCCAACGGCGCCTGAGATCCAAAAGCATTCCACCAAGAAGTCTGTGGAGCAGAGAAGAGACCTTCTCTCACAGTTTGCATAGCCATCTTCCCAAAAAAGAAAAACTGAAAAATCGATGTTGCTGAGAGACGAAGAGAGATTTGTTTCTGCGGAAGATATAACAAACAAAACAAGAAAAAGTCAACAAAAGTTATAAGACTTGGATGTGAAAATCTTTGTCGAATTTCAAACCCGATTTGGAAACTTGCAAGAAAAAAAAAAGGTAAGATCTTTGGGATTGGGTATTACGCAAAACCACACGAATGACCAAACCCATATGTGAATCATCATCAAGAGACAGACTTGTTGTCTAAAGTAAGTTAAAAAGATTGTGAGAAACGAGAAGATAAGAGCACAAGAACTGAAATCTTTTTTGAGTCCCAAATACCAAACAAACTCCAAAAAGAAGTAAATACAAACCCCCCTAAATGTTGGTCAAAATCAAACACACCAAAACCTATGTTGCGAATTCTATAAAGAGTAAAGAGAAGAGATTGAGTAAAACTTACACAGATGGAGTGATAGAGTAAAGAGTATAGAGAGTAGAGAGAAAACTTCAGATTCCTAGGAAGAGGCAGAGAAAAGCCCAATTGTTAGGAAGCCATATCGGTTCCAAAACAAGAAACAGAGATTCATTCACACACATGAGTAGATAGAGAGAGAGAGAGGGAAGGGAGAAGACAGATAGAGAGAGACTAACCAATATATGAATTACAAGTGTGGCTCATCAACCAATCACCTTCAACTTTTATGCTACTCTGTTTCTTCTTTTTTTCTTTTCCTACTTTATAATTTGGAGATATAATTGAAATTAAACAATATTGCTATATTGTGTTTATGTTAACTGTAGCGTTGGCTTGACGTGCTACAATGATCCCACTTAAAACCATTTTTTCCCCATAGTAGTAGTGCTTGGGTTGTCAATTGTATCGTTTATTATTATGATTGTTGTTGTGGTCCTAGTAAGCTTTTTCTTCTATATACGTCATATGGAAAAAAGGATCACCACTCAAAAATTATAAATAATAAAGTAACACTCTGACAACTTCAACAATGGCATTGCCAATATTTGCTATTATAAAAGCTCGTGACTCATTCCCTACCAAAAATAATACTAGACTAGAATCAACCTTTGTATAATTCTGTAAATAGACCAAACATATTTTCACAATAGATACTTTGTTGAGGTTGTTATTCTTAACTAGGTTTTCCAAGTGGTTTTCACACATTGTCCTTTTGTTTCCTCTTTTGTTCATGTTTCTTTAAATAGTTCAACTTACTCTGTGAAATCGACGGTACACGTGTTATGATAGAAGTTTACAAAGATACGCAATAAGCTCTATAAATATAAATTCCAAGAAGTGTACTTATAAATTTGTAAGAGATTATGGTAGCTTTTTGCCTTTTGGTTTGGACTTAATTTGGTAGATTTACAGGTTAGTTTCCTTGAACTTAATTTAACTAAATTTTTCCAGTTTTGATTATATATTAGATATTGAATTGAACTTAACTAAACTTAAGTTAATTTGAATATACAGTAAAATCTAAGAAAGATAAAGTTGAAAATCAATATTACAATATAGTAAAAATACAGTATAGTATAGTTAGTTGGTTAAGGTTAATGCTTGCTTTTCTTTATCCCAGTAGTAGTGCACTAGTGCTTAAGCTTATCCCACTTACTACCATATAAACCTTTTCTTTCCTCCTAAATACAATAATTAATTGAAATATGCACTGGTTAGTACGTACAATCTTTTAACAAAAATATCTACTTGCACTAATTTTTAAAGCACAATCTTTTTGTGGATTAGTGATATACTATTTTAGTGTAGTTAACAGAAGCATATCATAAATACTGTAGCTCATTTTCAAAACTTTTTTTTACTCAACACTAAGATATATAAACTAATCTATTATACTATACAAAGAAAATTATAATCTACTATGTATATAGCTTTCTTAAAGTGATATTGCTTTTCTTCTGAACAAAAACTTTAAACAAACCAGTAGCAATAGTTATTGTTCATCCTAATGCCCTATGCGATTTATTTGTAAGTCACTCTCAAAGGCTCCACTTGTTCATAATCTTCCAAAAACACCACGATAAATGACTAATCACCAACTATAATATATAGTATATGCTTAATTAAAAATTGCCTTTTTCCAAAGAAGTAACGCTTTTAAATATATGAATTATATTTGACAACAATCAAACTTTCAACAATCAAAAAGAAAAAAACAATCTTTCTTCTTAGATGATTCGGGGTTGGAACCGTGGAACACATAGACTAATATATCTTGAAGATGAATTGATCCTTGGAAAATGGAAAAGCAGCCATATTTTAACTAGGCCGAAGCTCGGCTCCAACAGTACATTAGCGAATGAATCAATATACTCTGCCTTATAGCTAGCGCGCATGAATGAACTACCACTATTGTGTTAAAGACTTTTGTTTTGATAACCTTTTTTAATATTCAACTTTTAAAGTACGTCTTCTAGATTATATAATGTTTCGTTGGACATGCAATCCACATCACGGGTGCACTATAGTTCCCTTGTATATATAAAGTAATTTAATCAAAATTTCCCTTTATTTTATATATTTTTTAAATTAGATTTTTGTGCTTCAATTATTAGTTATTTAGTTTGAATCCAACAAAAATGATCAGTGAAGATAAATAATTTAATTTGTGAATAGCGAGATCAATGTTAAAGATGCTTCAATAATTTGATCAACCGCTGAGAATAAATATTGTATGCAGCTTTTTTGCTTTCTTTTCAAACAATAAGTCTGAATTCAGATAACTTACATATTCTTGGAGATTTGCATGACTAATTATTGTTGCTTTACAAACTCGTTTAACTCTATAGCTTCTGGCCTTAGCCAACAACACTATCTCTTTCTTTTCTTTGCAGTTCGCACTTCAGCTGGATCCGATAGTCATTGTTATCTGAGTAAATAATTGACTTTGGGCCATTAAAGAGACCGGCCCAGTATAGAATCTAAACAAAGCTGTTGGCGTTAGCGTTTTATATCGAACTCTTTCCGACATGCTGTTCATATAACAAAAACGACAGGATGTTTTACCTTTGCAAAGATAGAAACGGCGGAAAGTGTAGTAGAGCTTAGCAAAAGTCCCACATCGGAAACACGAAACAAAAGAGGCACATGAAACAGGGTATAAAATAGAGTCTCATGACATAGAGCAAATCACTTACCTGGACGGGGTCAACTCGCGATCAAGAAGACGAGTGGCCTAGGCTAGTGACTTCCATTGCACATACCGGAAGGGTGCTATGCTTAAGGTCTTCCCAAGAGGAAGAGCCTACGTCATTATTTGTGGCAGGGGGGCTTTGCGTTCGCGCAGGCCCCCACCATTTCTCTCAGTCTTAAATCTTTCGGTTGACCGGACTGTGTCTCGGCTTGGGAACTAGAGTCCATTTAATAGGCTTAGTTGTTCCATGCTAGAATAAACAGCTTAGATGGAGTTGTAGAGTCTCTAGACTTCATTTTCTCTGTTTCAGAAAACTACAGTGCCAACTTTTACGAGTAGTCTCTCATCAGCATACCAAACCGTAAACCGTGACCTAATTAAGGAATTGGAAACGAAGAACTGAGGCAAATACAATGAAATAGATTACACTTTGGTTGTTTTATGACCTACAGACAAATAGAGCGTTAACTATAGAAGCTAATGTGTTCATAAGTTACACTCATTGACTCGTAATTCCTCTCTTTCCCTACAAAGCACTCTCCTTTATTTGCTCCACACCAACAACAATACCGTACATTTTCTCTCTGAGGCAGAACATGGAGTTTCCCTCATTGCTTAGAAGTTACCAGAAGCAATACTCCATTATAAGCCGTCATCAAGAATCGTAGAACTCATTAGCTCTTGTACAAACTCGCTCCGTTTCAACTTCTGCTTGTGATCCTCAGCTGATAGAGACGGTTTTATTGCATTCCTATCATCCACAAAATCTTTATCAGTGATCCACACGTATATTGGAGTATGACTCAACTTGATCAAATAGTTTCAATTTAGCTCATAAAGTCCTAAGTTCCCAAAAGTAAAATCGAACGATACTAATGATTTCTCAAAAGATTACAAATATCATTCAAATGATCCAATGCAAAGTTGTAGAGCAAACACTTAAAAGAACCAAGAATCATCATCGAGGTTCAATCAGATCTTTAGATAGATTATAACTAAAAAGGTGACCGTAATAGGTTAGGCACACCAAATGATTGAGAAGGAGGAAGCATACCGTTCAGGTAAACTCTGACTTGATATATTCTTGTCTGGACCAGTTTCTGTAGTTACACATGACTCCGAAGTGAAGAAACCATAAACGATAGGTGAAATAAACGATGATAACAATGGGTCAGCCGCTACATTGGCTGATGAGGAAGAAGATACAATACACGAAGGTCCCCCAAAAAGGCTCTGAAAGTTTCCGTCAGGAAACTCTCTTCTCAAGATCGATAACGTGGAATGTGACCCGCCTCTTCTTGGTTTTCTCTTGCGGTGCATGTAATATCTCGTTAAGGAATGTTACAACACAACATAACAGCAGATTGTAGAAACACTAATAGAGAAAATTGATTGTCATATATGACCTGAGAAGACAAGGATATCTTGAATATATTAGCATGCTGAAGGGTTATATGAGCAACCATATCAACACCAACCCTAACCGCACAAACTGGACATACCTGCAATAACAATTCACTAATTAACCGCTAAGTTGTCATTTAGAATCCAAACAAAGCTCCCCAGAAATAGATTCAATACACACAGCTGATTCTACTATTCCTTTGTGAATCAGATTTAAAAAATGCTAATATTCTCAGTTGCCTTTAGTCAAACCCTCCAAGAAACAACAACAGAGGAACCAACACTGCTCAGTCTAAGTTTTTGAGAATCATGTGATGAAACAGAAATGTGTAAACACCACCATTATTTACTTCAAAAAATTGTCATAAATGGTTGTTTCACGAAATAGAAAAAGAAGATTACCCACCCCAGTTTTGGCTTCCATGGGATGATCTTCATCAATGTGGCAGCAGAGAGATACAATATCAAAGTAGTCAGAACAGAAAGGGCAAGCAAACTCTTCCCTGAACTCTTCTTCTCCATCTATCTCTTCAAACCCTAAGAACGTATCTGCAATTCCAAATAAATCCATCAAATACATACCCAATAACTACAACAAAACAAAATCCAACTCTGTGGTTACAGTAATATATGAACCTAAGATTCCTCAGGTTCATAAACACTGAGCATAGTAGCACCACAGGAGTAATTAAAATGCTTCAAAGACTGCAACTTTTTGAATATTTTCTCATCCAAGTTCTCACAAAACGAGTAAAACCAGAAACCAACCAAATAACAATCAACAAAGGTATGAAATTTCCATATCATAATCAAATATAAAAGCCCTTATCCTTTCATTTCCTCAAGTACCAATCAAATGACGAAACCTTCCAAACAAAACTCGATTATTTCCGACAAAACTTTCTGCAAACCTTGAAACAAAATCAAGATTTCTAATTCGGTACAAAAGAACACAAAGTCTATCACCTAACTACCTTCACCCATCAATTTGTCAGCCAACAAAAGATCAGATAATAATAATAATAATAATAATAATCTTTTAGAACAGAGGAAGAAAAATAAAAATAAAATCTTTAAAAAACGAACCAGATCGTGATGGAAAAGCTAGCTGGTATCTCCTTGTAGCTGAAGCAAGACGATCACTCCATGAATCAGAATCCATTATTGACAAAAAAAAAAAACTAATCAAAATCACAACCCGGCAAAGAACCCAAATTAAAAACCCGACAACAGAAAAGAAAAGTTTTCAAGAAATCAATCGATTTAGGAAAGAAAATAATTATAATGATTGTCTGAAGAAATCAAACGAAATGGGAAAGACAGATACAATTATACAAAGACCACGATTCTAAGGTCTGATTTTTTTTTTTTTTTAACAAAGTTTTTCTTGTCTTTGGTTTCTCTCGTCGTTTTTAATTATTTTGGATAGAGAGTGAGAGACAGAGGAGACAAGTTCTCTATTTCTCTTTTATTTCGTTAAGTTATGTCTTTTTATTTCTTTTAATTTGCTTTCAATGATGAGTCTTTCCCGGAAAAATAGATAAAAAGTGTTGGGCCTGCTGCCACTTTTATATATGTAAAGTCTACGAAATGCATGTCGTTTTTATTACTTTTACCCGACGTGTAAAAACTACATTCAAGTAACATGACGTTGGCAAGCTTTTTAATTTAAAACGTCATGCTGTTTGTCCTTTTTGGACACGTGACGACTTTTCATTGGCTTCTTTTCTAAGATGTAACAGTTAAAAGGTGTACCTAAAAGCAGCAGATTTCTTCTAGCTGCTACGTCTGTCTGACTTTGTTGTCAAACTGTTTGCTTTTAATTCATTTTTTTTTTAATTCTGAATTTGTAAATCTGATAACTGTTTTTTTTTTTTTTTTTTAAGCCGTCGGAGATTTTTCATCCCGCCGGAGATCGGCCGGTCTCCGCCGTTGCCGTCGTTGTTTCGTTGCTTTGTATATGTTGGAACCGAGATTTCGTTTAGATCTATAGCTTCCGGATCGGAGGAGAAGCGAGAACTTTAATCTAGACGTTCGTAGAGATCTTGGTTACTTGTCTTGTCACTGTGATTCTTCTAGGGTTTATATTTTGAGCTTTGCTATGGCGACTAGGAATCGTACGTTGTTGTTTAGGAAGTACAGAAACACTCTGAGGAGCGTTCGTGCTCCGATTGGGTCGTCTACAGTGACGGTGAACAATTCGTTGACGGGAGCTAAATCCGGCTTAGGTCCGGTGATCGAGATGGCGAGCACATCTCTGTTGCATCCGAATCGTTCTTATGCTCCAGTCAGTACTGAGGATCCTGGGAATTCGAGGTACTTCTCTTCCCCTCTCTCTCTCTCTCTTGCTGCCATTGAAATGTTAGAAGCTTGGTGATTCCGTAAGAACTTGGTTGAAGAAAGTATTGTTTGTTGTTTTCAATGTCAAAGTAGAGGTACGGTAACAGTGGGATTACCACCAGACTGGGTTGATGTATCTGAGGAGATTTCAGTTAACATTCAGCGTGCAAGAATCAAAATGGCTGAATTGGGAAAGGCTCATGCGAAAGCTTTGATGCCTTCATTTGGGGATGATAAAGAGGATCAACATCAAATCGAGTCTTTGACACAAGAGATTACTTTCTTATTGAAGAAATCTGAGAAGCAACTTCAGAGGCTTTCTGCAGCTGGACCTTCTGAAGATTCAAATGTCAGAAAAAACGTCCAGGTTGGTGTGCTTGACTTTGATGCGTCTCTTGAAGGCGTTTCCTTTCGTTTTTTCATCACTATCTAATTTTTTAAGTCTTATGTGTTTTATAACAGCGATCACTTGCTACTGATCTCCAAAACCTTTCTATGGAGCTTCGCAAGAAACAGTCTACATATTTGAAACGCTTGAGACTGCAAAAAGAGGTATGTTATGACTCTCTGTACATTTCCTATGCTTGAGCCTTCACCATTGGAGTCTTTGTTCTGTTCTTCACCTGCACTTTTGTTTATATGAATTTCATTGTGCTCTTGTTACTTGTTTGTATATTTTATTTTTGTTTCTAAGAAGCTGTGACTTATGATGTATCATCAGGACGGAACGGATTTAGAAATGAATCTGAACGGAAACAGATATAAAGCAGAAGATGATGACTTCGAGGATATGGTATGACTCCTTTGTCACAATCTTATTACCCATTATTCATCTAATTTCTGTAATAATGCAATATATGAATTTCACTACAGGTATTTAGTGAGCATCAAATGAGCAAGATAAAAAAGAGTGAAGAAATATCTGTAGAGAGGGAGAAAGAGATTCAACAGGTTAGTGTTTGCAACTCTTACTGCTCTTTATCGTTACTATTTTCAGTACACTTTCGTAATCTTTTCACTTTCTTCTCATCGACAGGTTGTTGAATCCGTAAATGAACTTGCTCAGATCATGAAGGATCTTTCCGCGCTTGTTATAGACCAGGTATACCACTAAAACTGGTGTCTAATTTCTAAGTCACTGATTCTAGAAATACTATAATTTGAAACCAAAACTTGTCGTGACAGGGTACCATAGTTGATCGGATTGACTATAATATCCAGAACGTTGCTAGTACAGTCGACGATGGTCTCAAACAGCTGCAAAAGGTAAACTTTTTTTAAGACCAGTGTGTATACTCTCTATAAGATTTCATGCCTAAATGTTTTAGCGGAATCACTTGTGCAGGCGGAACGTACACAGAGACAAGGAGGTATGGTGATGTGTGCGTCTGTTCTTGTCATCCTCTGCTTCATCATGCTAGTACTCTTAATCCTTAAGGAAATTCTCTTGTGACCCAAGGAAAAGTGTGATAATTCATTCTTTAATTCTTTTGAAACGCGATCACCACATTTTTGCGATACTGAGTGTTCGTTCTGTATCCTCATATGGTCTGAAGAAAAAAAACGAACTGTGTTGTCTCTCTTCCTCGGTGGCTTTAGCTGCAGCCTGCGGCTTCTTCTGCTATTTTTCTTCACTTCTTACGGCGTTTACATAGATGGACATCATCACTTTTGTATTGAGTGTTTGTAACTTGGGTTTTAACGAGTTTATAATGGTTTATTTACATGTAAAGATGATATTAATGATGATTCTTGAGGATCTATGGACAGAAGATAATATAAAATGTAAGGTTTGTTCCAGAATACAAACTACTACTACTCCTGACCAACATTGACGTTACTGTAGAAAGCAAGCAATGTAATCTCTAACCTCCATTTTCAGTTAGTGTATGAACAGAGCTGAATGTATGATTGCCAAAGCTGCCTGTCCTGAATCATCAGAAAAACACCAAACAAGAAATAAAGTAAATTAGAACTAAAGTCATAAATATCGAACCAAACCGAAACAAAATTGCTTTGGCTTGAGTTTCGTAAGTTTCTCTTAGACTAAATTAAACCAAATCAGACTCTGATCTATATAACAAACGCCTACTTCCTTAACGTAACAAGAGCTTGTTCCTACTAATTCCATAATGAGTAAGCAAAAAAACAAGTAAAGTTTCCGCATGGAAATATAAGTCTTACCTCTTAAGGTCCGCAGTACATCTCACTGAGAGTGCCTGAGGGTGTTGGCATGTTTGCAAAGTTGTCAAGTGGGACATATATCATGTCTTGTTGCCCTTGAACTCCTTCTTCTTCTTCTTCCTCCATCCAGTATGTTTCTAGAATCTTCACCGCTGTTTCGTAAATCTCGTTGTTCTCATGAGATTGCAGGCCCTCGATTTTCTCCAGTCCCTCAGCCTCTTCTATCAGCTGAGCATGCGGGTTTACATTTGTTTGAGGACATTGGTAAATACCTTCAGCGTCTCTTGTGCTGAAAACTTCTCCCACCTTCAGTATTTTCTCGAGTGCTTCTAAACAAACCATGACGAGTTGAGTATCTGAGGATGTAAGACGATCGCACAACGGTTTGATGCATTCTTGCTTTACTAGAAACCTGTCAAGACATTAGCAAACCGCGTGTGAGATTTGGAAGGATTGAAACAGACCGACACGGGTTCAAGAAATGTATAAAGTATAAAACAACCTGCTGAATACTCTGCCAAGAAAAGTTGTAATAGATTCAATGGAATGAGACCATAAGATTTGGTTCTGCTGCTATAACTCTTTTCATGACTCTATATTCAAACTACTGAATATTTGATTGCCTAAATCTGTCCTAGCTTTGTGTTAGGTTAAGTTCTACGTACATGATTTGCTTGTAAGATCCTCCAGCTATAGCGTTGCAGATAGCCCAGGCAGCCTCATTCTTGACATTGAGTTCAGAGTTTTGGAGCAGATTAACAAGTGCAGGACATATACCAGCATCAATTACAGCCTATGAAGAGATTTAAACAAGTACAGGCAAATATTCAGCGCGACGTCTTAATTAGATTGCGATTAAAAAGAGAAGTCCAGAGACGTGTATTGGCAAACCTGAATCTGCGACTGACAACCAGCTGTGATATTAGAGACTGCCCAACAAGCTTCCTTCCTGATGGTCTTGTTATAGGGTCCCCTTAGAAGATTTAACAAGCATGGGAGCGCTTGAAGATCAATGATATGCTAAGAATATCACAAAGAAAAAAGTTCTGAGAACACAATTATGATTAAAAATCAAATATTATTTAATTTTTAGTTGAGAAAGATAAATTGTATAAAGCCAGTTATAGTAGTGCTAATACTAAATTCCTATCTGTAGCCGCATATTTACCTGAGTTTGACTATCATTTCCAGTTACAATATTTCCAATGGTGCGAAGAGCGGGAATGAGAACTAAAGGTGAACGGTGGCTGTTCAGAAAGCAAAAAAGCCATCAGTATATATGACTGAATTTTCTTGGTTAAATTAAAGTGATAAAGTCAAACACTCACACCGAAAGACCAATAAGTCGTGCACAAACTTTGGCTTCTATCACGGCTTGTACTTTTTCATTTGAACCATCAGACAGATAGACCAGTGCCCAACACGTATAAGCCAAGAGTTCCTTGTCATCTAATCGAATGAGTTGTGCAAGAGCTGGTAATGCAGCACTCACCTGTGGGCATATACAAGTGAGATGTCTAAAATAATAACACATTCATCAAATCCTATCAGAACAACTAAGCAGGCTCAAGAACCAAACCTTGTTACCAGAGTTTTTACAGTATTAAATATTTTAGTGCTAAACAGGCCCTGATCACCATAATATGGGCGAAAACCAATTTAACAGCTGTTAAGTATGCTGGACCAAAATATATTAAGAGTGCAAGACAAGAAGCTATAACAAGGCCCAGATAGGTTTAAAACATACCTGATCAAATGGAGGCTGAGGCTTTCCTCTGCAAAGATTAGACAAAGTCCAAGCGGCGTTTACAAGCATAGAAAGTTTGGCTCCATGGTTTAACTGCGACAATAGAGAAGGTAGAGCTGCATGTCCAAGGACTATATCACGGCATCTAGGAGAGTCTCCAGAAATATTTCCTAATGCCCAGACAACCTGATTGTCCAAGCATACAGAAGAGCTTAGTTGCAGCTGAAAAGTGGGAGGGAAACAACAAACTCGACCGAACTTATTAAACCTACAACTATATATAGTCTAAACCTTGTATCCTCTGTCATCAATAAATTCAAAACTTTTGCTTTCTGTTTATTGATCTTTGTCATTTTCTTTATCTTATAAATCTACTAATTGCAGAAGCAATCACATGCTCTTAGTAGTCATAAAAATTCGAGAACCACATAGCATTGGTACATGATGACCAATCAACACATCATATACCTGCTCACGGACCACATCGTATGGTGAGCTGAGAAGTCTCACTAGCATTGCAACCGCTCCATGATCAATCACCACTTCAGTGTTCTCAGATGTTCCAGATGCGATATTCGTTATTGCCCAAGCCGCTTCAAACTAAAAAATTTGTTCCATGAAACGAGAAAGCAGTGAGCTTGTGAAGCAACTGATAGAACCAGATTGATCGTACAGATGCATCGAGGCTAACCTGAAGCTGAGGAAAGTCATCCCATGTTAGGAATTCCACAAAGCGTGGAACCAAACCAGCCTGTATAACTTCTTCAACGTGTACATTAAACATTTCTACCAAAAGAACAGAATAGAGCATTAGAAAAGGCATATACATTGCTATTGCTTAACTTTAATATTACTTTACACAGCAAAGACATCATCATTAGGTCTGGTCTGAGTTCATTGCAGTCTATAAATTATAAAAATGGCAAAAACGTTGATGTTATAGCAATGTTAGTGTTATAGCAACCGAGGTAGCAAATGCCGTCAGCATAGACAAACGTGGCAGAATAGCTTGTTAATGTTATAGCAACTGAGGTATCAAATTTGTTAGTAAATAAGTGAATGGGATGTCTCTCACCACCACAAAGTAACGTTCTGATCTGAGTAGTAGCCTCGATCAACAGATCCCTCTTGTCAGACCAGATACGGCTTATCAACTGTAACCAATCGAACATACAAACTACTCAAACATAGAACTGATAATCCAATTATACATACGAAATGTTATATGTCCATTCAAAGAATTTCAAACACCATTTTAGAAGGGAACACCAAACTACGAAAGCTAAATAGCTCTTTCTGATAATTCTAGGCTTCTAGCACTGTATAATCAAGCTTCCGTACATGCAAATTCTTCATAAACCAATAGCGATCATGAATAAGTAGCAATCAGAACGATCGCATCGAGCATCAAATGTCAAATTTCAGAACGCAACTCGCTATAATAACTCGAATCGACAAATTAAGAACACCAAATTCAAAAATTAGAAACACCAAAATCGATCGGAATTGGATAGATGAATTAAAAAAATAGATATACCAAAATCAATCGGAATCGGATCTACGAATCTCCAGAAATCAACAGCCAAATTCATCAATTAATCTCCAGATTATTTTTTCGCGACGAAACTGCAAAATTGTTAAAATAAAACGGAGAAACGGACCTTCTGATCAAGAGAAACGGCGGAAGGAGAATGAGGAAGAGCCTCGCGACGCTTCTTAAGCAAACTCTCTTCTCTCTTAGCTTTGCGGATCTCAACCATGTCGTCCTCTCTTCGCCGACGACCACCAACCCCGTCAACCACAGCCTTGTACCCGCTCCTCCGTACTGACATCGTCCAGCTCGTCCTCATCGACGTTGTTCCTCCTCCTCCTCCTCCCTTCATCGTCGATCTCGCTTCGCTACCCTAACGATTTCGACGGTTTTATTTTTATAATACGACTAAAATCAAATTTCCACCAAAGGAATGAAACACGCCCACGCTCTTCAAAAACAAAACAAAAAAACGGATTTTAACTTTTTAGGGTTCAATTGGAAATTTTATAAACATGAGGGGCATAAATTCGAATTAGTAAGATAACTTGGGGAGAACAAAGATAAAAAAGCGAGCGCAAGTTGATTCGTTCCCGCCTAATTTCTGTTACAGATATTATTTGTTTTGATATCGAATCCGAATCGAATTAATTGGACTAATTGCCAAGAGTGCACGGCGATAATAAAGGCTTCGATTGATTTAACAAAGTTTGACATACAGTTTAAATATTTTCATATTTTTTTGCAAATATTTTCATATTTTAACTT
This sequence comes from Camelina sativa, assembly GCF_030686135.1. Lineage (NCBI taxonomy): Eukaryota > Viridiplantae > Streptophyta > Magnoliopsida > Brassicales > Brassicaceae > Camelina > Camelina sativa. Next base: position 2,240,399 of record NC_141894.1, read on the forward strand.
ATAAATATCAAATCTATCGAGTTGAAAGGAAGAACAAAAAAAAAAAACACTACTTATTTTATGAATGTGAGAGTAAATAAATGTAAATTGACACGTATCTCGTCGTGATTAATTTATTAATTATCACAATTTCTCTGTACTGTGCACACATGACAATACAATATGATGGTTCGGACCCTTCCTATGTTGTTGACCCATTACCAAACAATAAAAAATTTATCAGTGGGGTAGAAAATAAAAAAGAGACCAAATCAGTTTAAGGTCTCTATTGTTTGCTATATAAGTTTTCTTTCTATTTTCAATCATTTTGTTGTAACCATCTTTTTGTTTTCCACCACATTTTACCTCTACCAAAATACAAGGCTTTGAATAGTATAGAGATTCTATTTATTCGGAGTATTAAAGCAGAAAAAATTAACAAAAAAGAAATAGGAGAGGAAACGCAAAAAAAAAGAAAAGAGAGACAAAACTGAGATGGAGGATTTCCAATCTCCTAGAGTACGATCTTACAAATCGTATGAAGGAGATAGGAACCTCCAACTGGTTGATCCTGCTGATTTAAAACCTGTCAGAGGAATTTACGTTGTTAGAGAATCAAAACATAATCGATCTCCAATGACATCGGATCTATGGCGCAAAATTTCTTACAAAGACTTGCCCGTTAGACCCACCAAAAAATCTACCTCTCATTCAACATCGTTAAAAGGTAATCAAAAATTATGTATAAAGTACAACTTTTGTGTTTAAATTTGATTGCAAAATTTACAAATAATGATTATATATAATGGTTTAAACGTTATGAAAAATGATTTGTTTGTATAACAATCGTAGGATGGTGGAATGATCCAGAGATAAAGAGAAAGCGACGAGTGGCGAAATACAAACTTTATTCAGCCGAAGGAAAGATGAAGACAACTTTGAAAAAGAGTTACAAATGGCTTAAGATTCAATGCTCCAAAATTATTCATGGGATATAGGTCTCTCCTATTATATAATCTCTTTAGAAGTTTGTTTTAAAATTCAGTATATTTAATTTATTTTGTTCATTATGTGTTTGTGTTCCTTGTGTATTTCTATTTAATTCAATTGACTTGCACATCCAAAAAAAAAAACTATGTTAATTTGAAAAAGTTATCTAACTACAGTTATATATTTGTGTGTGTGTGTTTTCATTTTTCAAGTAAACACCACAACTAAAAAACGGAAAACTTTCAATGTGTGAAGATAATGGTTTGATATGGGTTTGTTCAAGAAAAAAGTTGGTTTGATATGGAAATTATTAAGTGGGCATCAATTTTGTTCAACACTAGGTACTCATTTTCCAACATCTATAAGTTTTAACCTAATTAATAGAAGCATATCGAAAATTCAAGAGGGAGAAAGATTTGACTTTATAACTTTCGGAAAAGTCCGAAGAAAATATCTCACCGAGTAATTAGAAAATTTAATGAGTAGATGACGTCCTTCATTAAGAGCTAGATCATCAAGTGGCGGCAATTAGCCGAGCTAGGAAGCAATTAATGGAATCAAAATCACTTAAGAATAATGACTCCAACCACAAGAAAAAATCACTTAAGAATGAAGCTTAATTTGTCAACCTTTAGAAAACCACATTTTTGAGGATTTCTTTTACTTCACTTCATCTAGCAATAGCATTATGTAACCTCTGTCACTTTTAGAGTTATAGTAAGAAAAACGCGTAGTAACAACAACAAAAAGAGACAAACACGTTCGTTCAATAAAGCAAGCACCGGTTGATAGAGAGGTTTTATCATCTAATGGGCTTTGAAACGAAAGTATGAAATTAAGCTGGGCCTTAGAAAGACTTCCTTAAACACGTGAGACAAAACGGTGACGTTGCGACTCTAGTGGGATATACACGTACTATAGTTTATAAGTCAACGAAATTTTTAATTTTACTATAAATATGATCGCAACCCCCATTGAAAGTATCACCCAAGTTTCTTAAGTATAAAAAGGAAAGAACGCAAAAGCTACAAAAATGGCAAGGACCCTCAATTCCATCTGCTTCACCAGTCTTCTGCTCGTTCTCTTGTTCATTTCGGCCGGTATAATTTCGGTTCTAGCCTTTCTAATTAAGTTGTTCATTTGCATGCATATCTTCACACAAATATAAAGCAGGAAATATTACTATTTTGAATCTTTGATTGTAACATCTTCTTCTTCTTAAATATATATATATATATATATACAGAGATCCCGAAGACTGAAGCTAATGACTGTGATAAGTTCTTAGGCGAAGCCACAGTGTCTTACCCATGTAGGGAAAGAGAGTGTGAAGCCCAATGCCATGAGCATTATGAGCACTCATGTAAAGGAGAGTGTGAGGATCATGACCACGTCGTGCATCATGACCACGATGACGAAGAGCATTGCCACTGCTACGGTCATTGAATACTATAATTTTACAAATGAACTCGAATAACAAATAAGATTGTATCTCTCTATAATGTAAGTGTGGTTTCCGATGTAAGGAAATGTGTGTAAGTCGTTTCGTCTCTGATAAAATAGTAGGACGAAGCTAATGATAGCTTCTCTCTGCGTCTATAATAAGATCATCATGTTGTATGCTTTTTCGTTTTGATAATAAAACTATTTTTGTGTTTTTTCTACGTGATTCGATTTGTTAAACTGTGTAGATCAACACATACAATCTTCGTCTTGATGATCTCCGTTCACAATACAAATTAATACTTCTTCTTCGTAATATTATGTGGTAGCTTTAGGCAAAAGTGTTTCACAAAGTTAATTGTATTATATTTTCAATGTAAAAAAATATGTATTGTATGATAATTTTAGTTTATCCAAAATAAACGAGCCAATGGCAATCAGGGTTTATCCGATAATGATATGTTAGAGGTGAAATGAAAAGAGGAGACAGATTTGACTTATAAAAGCCATCAAAATATATATAAGTCCAATGATGATATGTTAGAGGTGAATTTAGAAAATTGATGAGCGCCAGTGGACCTTCTTCACAAAGAAAATCAAGTGGCCATATGGCCCCGAGCTACGTAGCTATTAATTAAGATCGAGTGACCTCTCTAAGTTTAGGAAAATGACCTCTATAGATCGTTGAATATCAAAAATGAAATTGCTAAACTGGATCCATTCGAACCCTAACATACGCAAAATTTAAAGGCAATCGGACGGAATTATAAGAACCAGAAATCAAACCGGCGGTTATTAGAAAATCAATTGAACCGGAAAAGCGAAACCGATGATATGGAGACCGGTTTTCAATAGAATCACAAGGATCGGAGAAGATTGGACTTGGGCCCAAAAGCCCATCTATAATAGAGTGAAACGGTAGCGTTTTAAAAAATGGCGGGAAAAAATAGGCTGGAAGTTTCTCCTTGTGCGGAAAGGGCACTAAAAAAATTCAGTAAAATTTTCTAATCGCCGTTGTCGGGAATAATCGCTTGTTACGTTGCCGGAGATGAAAGATCAGGATCTGGAATTGGAGAAAGCTCGATTGATAAGCCTAGCTACACAACTCGGATTCGACGAAGATTCCGCAAAGAAATGCTTGGATCGATTCGTCTCTCTTTACGGTACCAAAATTTCGAATCTAGATTCTACGCTATTCGTAATCGATTGGGTTTACTTAGGTTTCTGTGTTTTGTTTTAAAAAGGCGATGATGGTCGGGATTTCATCACTGTTGAGTTATGTGGAGATGATTTTCTTGCGGCGTTAGCTGATTTTGAGGAAGGAACTGAGGAATGGGATGATATACAGGCTATAGAGTCTGAAGCTCAAGGAACATTGGCTGAAATGTTTGATAAAGCTAACCCTAGTGATAACGGATTCAATACTGATGATGATGATGATGATGATTCAAGAGTCCAAGTTCATGTCATTGAGGATTCTCCTGAGCCAAAGAAACACCCGGAGGTAATGGATTTGGATTCTTCTAGTGATTTGGAAGATGTTGAGACACGCTTCAAGGTTCCAAGGAGACCACAGACAAGTTCTATAAATCACTCTTTGAGATCTATGGTAAGATTCATCATTGCAGTTACTGTTTCATGGTTTTTGGGAGAAGAACAATAAAAAAACTAGCCTTTTTGTTTGGCAAAAACCCTCTCATTTATGTGCTGATATATCTGTGTTTAATCATCCGTAGAAGCTTTTTATTTCAAAGACTTGGCTCTTCATTCATTTGGGTTTGGTTCTTGTGACAAATTTAAAATAGTTTTATTGTGAGTTCCTTTGACAGCTTCTGGGGTTTGCTATCTCTCTTCACGTTTTGAACTGTGTTTTTAGTGACAAACTTTTACTTTCTTCTTGAACTGAAACTTCTGATTTGTTCTTCTTTGAAGGATTGTTCTATGGAGGATTCAGTTTCAACGATTTCAGGAAGAAAACCTTCTGTACATATATCACAAAAGGACCTTGAAGAAACTCCGAGTTACGAAGAGTTGCAGGCGTTGGATGATCTGGAGTTTGCAAATTTGGTGATCTTTGGGAACAAGGTGTTCCGGCCCCTGCAGCATCAAGCATGTAGAGCATCTATGGAAAAGAAGGATTGTTTTGTTCTAATGCCAACGGGAGGGGGGAAAAGTCTGTGTTACCAGGTCATGATCCCTTATTAGCTTTATATGTTCCTGAAGGCGTGACTTGCCACAGTCTGCATACTGAATTTTTTCTCTTTTGTTTGTTTTACAGCTTCCTGCAACACTAAAAGCTGGAGTTACCATAGTTATTTCTCCTCTGTTGTCCCTCATCCAGGATCAGATAGTTGCCCTGAACCTTAAGTACGGGATACCAGCGACTTTTCTGAACTCTCAGCAAACAGCTTCCCAAGCAGCAGCTGTATTACAAGAGCTTAGGTGAAGATCCTCTCCCCATTTCTTTCATTTTTACAGTCAAGTACCTTAGGCATCATTTATCCTTTTTCTTTAATGGAGATCTAACCATCTAGATGCTTTTAAAAGGCTTATACGTGCATTGACATTTTGCTTGCAGAAGAGATAACCCGTCATGTAAACTCTTATATGTGACACCTGAAAAAATTGCTGGAAGTTCATCCTTTTTGGAGACACTAAGATGCTTAGACCGCAAGGTAGATTCAGTTTTTCTTGTTGTTGTTACATAATATATAACAACAACAAGAAATATGTTAAACATCTTCCATCATTAACAACAGGGACTGCTGGCAGGTTTTGTGGTTGATGAAGCTCACTGCGTGAGGTACAATACTTTTCTCCCTTTCTTTCACACATTATATCTTGTGGTCTACACAAATGTCTTCTGATTGTTCATCACCAACACCTTAATATCAAAATAGATCTCTGCCTGCGACCTGGGAAAATTTTCCTTGTGATATACAAGATATTTTGTTTTACTTTCCAGTCAATGGGGACACGACTTTCGGCCAGACTACAGGGAACTGGGATGTCTTAAGCAGAACTTTCCCCGTGTTCCTGTGATGGCTCTTACAGCAACGGCAACTGAATCAGTCTGTCAGGTAACAACCATCACCATGATTAGATCCTTTTGAATTTGGGAACGATTTTGAATGTTCTTGGGATTCCATTGCACCGGTTCTCAATTTAGCTTCAGAAGACAATTTTACATTCATACTCTATCGTATGTTGTGGTTCCTTAAGATCTGAACACTGCTATTTTGCCAAATTTGATCGTTTTTTTCCACACAACAGGACGTACTAAAAAGCTTGAGAATTCCCAGGGCTCCGGTTTTGAAGATGAGCTTTGACAGAACCAACTTGAAGTATGAGGTGATCGTCAAAACAAAAGAGCCGCTCAAACAGCTCCAAGAGCTGTTAAAAGATCGGTTCAAGGATCAGTCTGGGATCGTTTACTGTCTCTCCAAAAGTGAATGTGTCGATGTTGCGAAGTTTCTGAACGAGAAATGCAAGGTGAAGACGGTTTATTACCATGCTGGTATACCTGCAAAACAGAGAGTTGATGTACAGAGGAAATGGCAAACAGGGGAAGTCCGAATTGTTTGTGCAACCATCGCATTTGGGATGGGAATAGACAAAGCAGACGTGGTAAGTCAAGCCTGTTCATAGCTGTGCAGCCATTTTGTTGCTAATAAAAAAAGTTGGTTTTGCTGCAGCGTTTTGTCATACACAATACCTTGTCGAAAGCTATAGAAAGCTACTACCAAGAGTGAGGGAGAGCAGGAAGGGATGGGCTTCAAGCACAGTGCATTTGCTTGTACCAGAAGAAAGATTTCAGCAGAGTCGTTTGCATGCTGCGTAATGGACAAGGCAGAAACATGGATAGATTTAAGTCAGCCATGGCTCAGGCCAAGAAGATGCAGCAATACTGTGAGCTGAAGGTAATATCGTTAAAACGCAAAATGGATAAGCAAACGTTTTTAGTTGTCTGTTTCCATTGTGGATTATATGTTCAAGATTTTACTTCATCCTTACCAAGTCTTAAATCTATGAATGTTTCAGACAGAATGCAGAAGACAGATGTTACTAGAGTACTTTGGAGAGTCATTCGACCGGAGGATTTGTAAAAGCAGTTTAAACCCGTGTGATAACTGTGAAAAGAGCTAAAGTAATCTCTATCAAATTTTTATGGCTTGACCTCTTATATATTGATAGTTGATACTTGATACATATAGTTTTCTTCATATGACCTGAGAGTATTAGTAAAACCAAGTTATGATCCTAGTTGTAATAGTAAAACCAAAACCTGATGAGCATTTCCAAGGTTTAGTTCTCAATACAGTTCTTCAAGGTCATGATTTTTGGGTTTGTCGTAGAAGATTAATTTGTACCCAAAGAAACAAATATGTATTATAAATTGCGCAGATTACATTTGGAAACAAATAAAGCAGTAATTTGAGCAGACCCTGTAACCATCACTCAAGTCACTCTCTATATCTGCCAATACTACTCACAAGCAAAACAGTTCAACGGAGGCCAGACGGAGAAGGTGGAACCCGTTAGTTTGCTGTTATAAAACCAGAAACTAATTTGCTGTTATAAAACCAGAAACTAATTTGCTGTTATAAAACCAGAAACTAATTTGCTGTTATAAAACCAGAAACTAATTTGCTGTTATAAAACCAGAGAGGCAGGAAATGATGAACAAAAAAGTTGTAGACAAGGTTTTTGGTGGAAAGCAGAACTACATCGTAAAGGTAAAAAGCAAACAAGACTGCTTCATGACAGCAATGAGTCATTTACTCAATGTCGTTTCCTTTTGTCACCCTTAGTGATGCCTCTTGTTGCCATGCGTCTTCTTTTGGGTTTGTTGCGACGTGCCTCCCAAATTCGGTCCATTCATTTGTTGAGATGGTGAATAACTTGCGGTGCAAGCAACCGATTTGCAGTGGCATTCTGGCTGTTATCTCCAACCGCTAGGTTTGCATGGCCATCTCCGAAGTGAAGCGAGTCCGGTAATGATGGGAAAGGGACTTCTAATGTTCTTCTGGCCCAAAAGCTGTCTGCTACTATCTTTTTGTAGTTCGTTTCTAGAACTTCCGGATCAAAATATAGTGCATGTCTCCTGAAAAGAAAAAAAAATGAAAGAGATTTGAATCATACAAAAAGATTAGAAACAGAAGCAAATTAAAGGAACAAGGGTTCACGGGAAGCAAAAACCAACCTGCAAAAAGTAGAAGGATGATCTTGAGTGTAATGGCTGATCTCTGCCCATTTACCTCTATAACCTATACCTCCCTCTTGGAAGAACGTTGGTGGTACTCCCAACTGCAGAGAAAAACACATATACAAACATGCATGAGGTTCAAGTTTTAAAGAATGTGTACTAATAATAATATATTACCTCGATTTCAAGGCATCCAGTTTGAACGTCGGCTTTGAGGGACAAGACATCGCCCCAATTGATCGCCATCCTTTTCCAAAGTTGTCTTGTTTCATTCCCTCTGACTCGAACCACTTCAAGAATCTCCCAGATAAATTTTTGCCTTCCAAAGTAGCACCTAACAATAAGATCATCACAGCTGACCGCAGTTTTTGTCCAATCTCCGATTGTAATCTTGGTCATTGGAAAGTTAATAGCTAGTGATCTCTGTGGTTTAGCCAAGTATCGATTTGAACTTGCAACCTGATTTTTACACGATCGAGTAACAAAACCAAAGGAATGGGTTGAAACGTGATTCCAATATAGCAAAGAACAGAGCAAGTTGAATGTGAGAGAGAGAGAGAGAGAGTAAAGATAAAGAACCTGGTGCGATGCAGAAGTAAGGGCCGGAGAATCTCCTCCAGAACTTATTAGAGGCTGACCCAGAGACGGAGACTGATCAGCGGCTAAACCCAATGAAAGATCCAAGCCATGGGTTGAACTCGAGGGACCACCAAGACGAAGAGCCGCTGTGCTGCTGTTTGATGAACCCGATAAGAGATTCAAGCCATCGTTTGGGGCGAGACCTTGTGACGACACATCCGAGGAGCCAGCGAAAGAAGAAGTAGAACTCGACGACGGAGCCGCGACCACGGGGAGATATTGGACGAGAGGGCGTGTCTCTGCTGCTGCTGTGTCGTCGGAGTTCGGCGGAGCCAATGATAAATTCAAAGCCTCGTGATCGGGATGATCATGTTCCATTCTTGAATTCTTGAAATATCAGAAGAAGAGCGAGCGAGCGAGCGAATGAAGAAGTTGTTGGAGCTTTCTCACTCTTGTATATAAACGGTTGGCCACGTGGCTTATTTTGATTGATGGAAATTAATGTAGAAAAATATATAAGAAAAAGAAAAAAACGACTTCTCTTAATTCATGGGTTACCAAATTGTATCAATTTCTTTATTTTCTTTTGTGTGTCACACCAAATATCAAAAAGCTATTTATCCAAATATATAATTTTTTTGTTTTGTTTTGTGTGTCACATTATGGGGCAAAAAAGTCTTTTTTTTTTAATAGAATTATTTTACAGAAAACAATGAGACATTAAATTTGGGAGAGGTGGGGGAGATATATTGAAAAATTCAAAGTCTCTCTCTGTCACATCAATTCACACTGTGCATCTCTTTATTATTCACAAGCTCCCTCCGCTCCTCTTCTTCTTCTTCTTCTTCTTCTTCTTCTCTAGTTCTTTTAGGGTCTCCCTAACTCTAACCCAAATCCCTCAAAATCCCATATTCCAATTGCTTAACCGAGTCCACCATTACCCTGAATTCCAAATTCCAAATTCTTCTGACCCACTTCTTAAAAATCTCAACTTTTTCGTTCTTTCCTCTGATTTGTTTACTCTCGTCGTTGTTCTTGTTGGTTTGACAAACACAGCAATACTCATTGTGAGCAAACGAGACAGAAGTGAAAGACTTTTTTGTTTTTTTTTGTTTTTAGGGTTTCGAAAGTATCACAGATTTATGTTTCCTTCATTGTCGTCTCGGTGCTGCCCTACATTTTGTTTGTTAACGCTTACACAATTTTGAATTTGGTACCATTCTAATCATTTCTGAGTTTTTTTGTTTTTTTTTTTTTTTTGGCTGAATCATTTGATTTGTCTGTATTACTCCTGTTGTAGACTGTTAATGTTACTGTTCCAAAGTTTGGTCTTTTGTCCTTTTGATCCAAATGCCAAACAAAATTTACATTTGAAATAGTGTCCTCCTGAGAGCTTGAGTACATATTTAGAGTCCTATAATCAAAATCCACTGTCGTGTATTGTACATATAACATAATGCCTTTCATAGAAGTAATTCAATTGCTGTTTATATGTAGATGATAGAAATGGAGGCTGTTGAGAAGAAACGATCCAGAGGAGGTTTTCTAAATCTGTTTGATTGGTCTGGTAAATCCCGGAAGAAGCTCTTCTCCTCTAGCAGCAACTCTGAACTCGTCTGCGGTAATGTTCTACTAAACAAACTTCATACCATCTCGATTTAAGTCTTGAAATTGTTCTTGTCCTGAAGCCCTTGGTTTGATTACAAGTTATGCCTTTTGATTCACTTTCTTTGATATGTAGAAAATTTATGTTCTGAATCAATACATTTCTTTGTGGAAGATTTTGGTTTGCAATATTTTTGTGATCTTTGATGTGATGCCTAGTTCTGTATACTATATGCACTTCTTGATTCAAACAACTTCAATAGACTCAAAGTCTTGTCTTTTTTGTTTTTTTGGTATCAGAAGCATCAAAGCAAGAGAAGCAAAATGCTCGAAACCCCTCAAACTCGTGGCCCTCTCCGGTAAGGCTTAACAATTCCATTTTTATCCATGTTCTTTTCGTTTAAGTGAATGGCTGGAACCAATGGTCTTTGATATGATATTTGTTTAACAGATTGAGAGGGATGATATTGGAAAGAATTCAACTTACAATCCGAGAAGTGACTTGAGTTGCTCTACATCCTCTGCCACTAGTGATGATGGACAAGGTTCCCGAGCTCCAAGTGTGGTCGCGAGGCTCATGGGTTTAGAGTCTCTACCTGTAAAAAATGCCTTGGAGTCCCAGTCTAATTTCGCTTCTGATCCATATTCTCTCAGATCCTCACGCAAGGCAAGCACATGGGATGCATATGAGAATTTGGGTTATGTAAATCTCCGCAGTGACTATGATGGTATTTCTTGGGACCATTTGGATTCAAGAATGAATACAGAGTGTAACCGGCCTATTAACCGCTTTCAAACCGAAACGTTGCCTCCAAGGTCGGCTAAGCCAATCCCTGTCACTCACAATAGGCTCTTGTCTCCTATCCGGAGTCCTGGTTTTGTTCAGTCCAGGAACCCTGCTTATGTAATGGAAGCAGCTTCAAGGATGATTGATCCAAGTCCTCGGAAAGTTGCTAAAACGCGGTTTTCATCATCTGATTCTTCTTCATCACTTCCAATGAGGATCAGAGATTTGAGAGAGAAACTAGAAGCTTCACAGAAAGGACCAAGCCCTCAAATCTCTGATGGTACCCGCAACAATAAGTACTTAAGCGGAAAGCACGACGAAAAGAGAACTACATCATCACTCAAGAGACAAGAGACAAATAAGTTGTTGGGAGAAAGCAGGTTTGGTGGTTTGAAGGGTAAAGTGAAGCCGCCTTGTGTATCTGCACCTGCACACGCAAAGACCAATGCTATTCACAAGCGAGACAGTTCAACGCCCTCAAGTGGCAACATAAACCAAAAGAAGAAGATGGACACTAAGAACCGCATAGTAAGAAATGGTTTCAAAGAATCGTCTGCTAGCACTGGGAAAACTGTGGTTAAGCCAAATAGCCAGAAACAGAACCAATTTCCTGAGACATCTGTTTCAAACCAGAGAAGCACCAAAGTGATGAACAAAGTTGCAAACAATGTTTTGGTGGAAAGCGGAACTACAACTAAGACGCTTCGTTTTACTGCAAAATCAGCGGAAAAGAACACTGCTTCATCTTTGTCCAGTAAAAAGAATCTTCCTCGAAACAAAAAACTGCCAAATGGGGTGCAAGAACCTGGAAACAACAGTGATAAACGGATCAAAAAGGGTGAAAAGTTGATAAAATGTAACATCACCGTTGATGGCAAGTTGAAGAAAGGGGACGAAGATCGAAAGGACATGGATGTGATTTCATTTACTTTCTCATCCCCTATCAAAGGTTTATCATCCAATTCACGATCCTCCGCTAAAAAGTCTGATCAAGATGCAGAATCAGCACTTAGTTTCAATAAGATCGATGGTGATTCTCTAAACTTTCTGCTGGAGAAAAAGCTCAGAGAGCTAACTTCTAAGATTGAGTCATCTTGCAGTAGTCTTACCCAAGAAGAAGAGTCGTCTGGTTCCATTACAAAGGATTGGGTGAATGGGACGATATCATTGCCGTCGGATGATCTGGATAATGGTTTATCAGAGAGCGAATCTGATTCTGATTGTAGTTCAGTGTACAACAATAAAATATTCCAGGTTAGTCGTATGGCTAATTCCTAATTCTGCACAAGGATATGTCTACTTTTAGTAGCTTACCACCACTGTCTCTATAAGTTGCTATATATGTATTTCAGTAAGGTTTTCTGACACACTGACCTGATTTTTTTTGATATTTCCTAATGATACAGGCAGAAGAAGATCAGGAAGTTGATAGCTTCAGCACAGCCAAAAATCTCCAAATCTCTAGCAGCAATAGTTTCTCAAATTCAAGCATTGAATATCACAAAGAAATTGAAGAAACTGAACCCTCAGCAGAATCCATTGCTTTATCAGAAGCTGAAGAAGGTCAAGACTGGGAGCTCGAGTACATAACCGAGATCATAGCCTCTGGCCAACTGATGATTAAAGAGGTGTCATTGGGGATGGCTACTGATATATTACCTCTGAGCCTTTTTGATGAAATCGAAAGTAAGAGAGATGTGCGAGGCAAGATTGAGAGAAAAACACTGTTTGACTTGGTGAATCAGTGCTTAACACACAAATGCGAGCAGATGTTCATGGGAACCTGCAGAGGGTTGTTAGGGAAAGAAGACATATTTCTTGACAGGGTAGGGATGTTGGCAGGAGAAGTGAAGAAAGAGGTTGAGGGATTGAAGAAGAAGAGAGAGATGATAATGGATGAGCTAGTTGACAATGACATGAGTAATTGTGAAGGGAAATGGTTAGATTACAAGAGAGAGACTTACGAAGAAGGAGCTGAGATTGAAGAAGAGATTGTGTCCGATTTAGTTGATGACTTAGTTAGTGATCTTCTCTTGTGTTACTGACAAACCAAACCACTTGGTCTTATTTTTCCTAGTTTCTCAAACTTCACAGTGAAATTGTTTTTATAGGATTATAATCTGTTAAAAACAAGATTAGGCTGAAGCTGAACTACCTTCTCCCACAGTGTTGTAATTATGTTTTTGATAATCATTTTTTTACCTCTGTAATCCAAAATAGTGAAAGTCTAATAGACATTTTCATAACTTGTTTCTAGTAATGGAGCTGATCGCTGTGCAGGTAATGAATGATTGAATGTATTGAAACGGCATGTGAAAAAAAAAAAAAAAAATCGGGGTGTTCCGAGAATCGAACTCGGGACCTCTCGCACCCGAAGCGAGAATCATACCACTAGACCAAACACCCTGAGTGTTAATTAATCAGGGTTTAATATATTTATTCTATAACATATCACCGTCTTTAAACGGAGACTCCATTGTTTTTGTTTTGTTCATCGAAGAGAGAAGAGAGAACTCGAAGAATCCATATCAGTGTGTATCCTCCTCTCTCTTTCAGCGTATTTTTTGGTTCTCCAATGGCTTCTAGCAACACGGTAACGATGGTTCTCTACTTAGGGGTTTATAGATTTAGGGTAACGATGTTGACTGTGAGATTGCTTTGTGTGTAGACTGGTGGGGTTGATAATACGTTTAGAAAAAAGTTCGATGCGGAAGAGTTTAAGGAGCGTGCTCGTGAACGCGAAAAGAAGGTTTTTTTCTTTCACTCTTCCCCCAAATTCCTGATTTTTTCAATTTTTCAATTTTGAAAGCTAAATCAAGCTTCTTTTTTTTTGATGGATGCAGGAGTCAGATCGGTCTAAGTCTCGTTGTAGGGTTTAATTCTCTGATTTACAGCTTATAAATACTTGAACTTGTGTAATCTTGATGAGACACTAAATTAGGGTTGTTGTTTATTGTTTCAGCCAAAGGTCCTCCTGTGCAAAGAGCCCCTTTGAAGCATAGAGATTATCATGTAGACCTAGAATCTCGTCTGGGCAAAACGCAGGTAACTTTTTATCTCTTCTTACCTATTTTGTTTTTGAATTGAATAGAAAGTTGCTAGCTTTTCTTTTGTTTATCAGTAAGACATAGAATTTGTATGAGTAACCTTGGTCTACTTGTTCTTGGATAATGAGTCTTTGTCACTGATGATGTTTCTATGTGGGTACCTTTTACATGAGAAGTCCATTTTTTAAGCATTGCCCTTTTTGTTTTTGATCTGAAAGCTTGAGAGTAGTTGATAATATGATAGTATCTGGTACTTCATTAGGTTTTTGTAAACATTGGGAATCTCAGTTCTTCTGTTCCTTTTGAATATAGATGAAGTTTTGTGAATACTTTACTATATAGTACACGGCATTTATGTTTGAACTGGTTTATTGCACGATTATATTTGTATATCAATCTTCTTCTTTCATTCTTTTGATATGGAAGTCTCTTCCAGTTAAGGTTTCTTCAAGAACCTAACGTTCTTGCTTATATTACCAGGTCGTTACACCGGTAGCGCCTCTAAGTCAGCAGGTAATGGCTCTTTTCTACCTGTAGTACAAGTATGTTTTTAAGCAAAAAAACTTGTGATCACGCGAGAATCTGCTAATGACCTTTTTGTTCTTCCCACAGGCCGGTTATTTCTGTCGCGTCTGTGACTGTGTTGTTAAAGATTCAGCAAACTACTTGGATCATATAAATGGGAAAAAACGTACGTGGTGAACTCTTTTACTCACCATATTTCTAACAAGTCAAACTAATGAAGTCGTATTCAATTTTGAAACCACTGAATTGTTGGATGGATTATTCAATTTGTAAACTAAATTGGATGGTGTTGTTTCTGATTTACACAGATCAACGGGCATTGGGAATGTCTATGCGGGTGGAGAGATCGTCACTTGAACAAGTAAATATATTCTTCACTTGAACAAGTATATGCTGAATTGCTTTCATGGGGTTTTGCCTGTGAATGAATCTGAGACAAAAGTGCCTCTGGTTAAAATGTATTAGGTCCAGGAGCGCTTTGAGGCATTAAAGAAGCGGAAAACGCCAGGAACTTTCACAGAACAAGGTAAGACTTTTGAGAAGACCCATCTCTGAGTTATGTAGATTGATGTTAGAAACTATCCTATGGAAAGAAAAGCTAAAACCAAATCTAAGTAGGTTGAGAAAGAACATTGAGTAGGCCACTTGGTTCTCCTCTAATGTATATAGTAGATCTTCGATAACTGAATTTGATCCTGATCTGGGAATAGATCTGGACGAACGCATCCGGAAACAGGAAGAAGTAGAGGAAGAACAAAAAAGGCAGCGTCGGGAGAAAAAGAAAGAGAAGAAGGCAAGTCTTTTTGTTTACAGATAGATCTTTTCTTGAGCTCTTTTTTCAATTTGGTTGTTTATTGTGATTGGCTTTTGGAAATCTGGCTTAAGTTTTTATTTGTCTTTCAAATTTTCTTGTCTCAGAAAGGAAAGGTGATAGAAGAGGAGCCTGAGATGGATCCTGAGGTTGCAGAGATGATGGGATTTGGGGGCTTTGGATCTTCGAAAAAATCATGATGAGTTTTTTTTATCACTGGTATCTGTTGTGTTCTAGCGTTTTTGATCCACACAACTTTGTAATCTAACTTCACATTACGACATTGTTTCATTGTGCAAGAAGAGGAATTTGTATCACTAAATTAATAGGTGCTATGAAAAAACTGAACAATGTCTGATGGCCCATTCATCCTGTGGCTTTGAGGGAAGAAATATGTTTCATGATTAAAGGTAGTGGCAATAAATTGTCTTCTTGGATAAACTTTTCAAGGTCCAACATTATCGTTTGAAAAAAAATAAAAATAAAGATAAGGACGGATCATTCTGATTAATTCTCTCGAAAGGGTTTTGATTCTTTTTTTCGCTATATAAATCTGTAATCTGTAATCAAACAATAACTCTATTTAAAGAAGACTTGATTATATTACAAGGGAGAAAAGGGTTTAAGTCTTGAAGAGCAGAGCAGAGCCAAGTCAACTTACCGTACACGAACACTACGACAATGGAGGGCCAGCCTAAAGCGGTTATTCCCCTTAACCCAAGTTTCCCATCTCCCTCAACGGTTAGTCTACTTTAACTTGTTGAACTAGTTGGAAAAGTTTTGATGATCATAGAGGATTTCACTTGGACTAGTCGAGTAAATTTCGGACTCTAATTTCCGCATATGGTATACGAAGTTGGAATTTCATTATAAGCAAAGCTGTAATCAACTAAGGCGCTATATTACCTTTGGTGAGCTATTGCAGGTTATAGCTTTACCGCTATCGGAAAGGCCTCTTGGCATTGGTTTTGTGTCGCAAATCTCCGTCCACGTATGTGTTTTCTATCCAAAAACCAAAGCATGATGCATAAACTGTTTGGGTGGGTTTAAGAGGTTTTTTTTACAGATGAATCTTGTGTGCGCATATATATGTAGGATTCTAAGTTACTCGCAGCTTTAGCGGAGAAGACATATGTCGGAGCTTTTCTTTTGAGGGATGACACTAATCTATCATCAGAGACTAACATCAATGAGCTGAAAGGAAGATATTTACTTAACCAGCTTCATAAAATTGGCTTACTTGCTTATATATCAAGTATTCAAGGTCATAGAGTTATCCTCACTGGTCTCATGCGAATTCGAATATCCTATATGGTAAAAGATGGTTTAGAAACATATATCCCTCTCTTCTTACCCTTTTTTAAAAGAATTTTGTATTTTCAAACTGCTTCCTTGTGTTACTATTCACAGGTGTGCGAAGATCCTCTGACCGTTCAAGTTAATTATCTTGAGGTGCGTTGGTGTTTTAAAGATAGATACACAAATCAGGAAACCTTGTTTCTTATGTATTACCTTGCAGGCCAAACCATACGACCTGAACAATGATGTCACGAGGGCAACATTCTTTCATGTTTCTTCAATGCTTATGAATGTTCATAAGACCAGCCCAATTTGGAGAAACCATGTTCAGGCAAGGTTTCTTTTCAAAAAAAGAATTTTCACTATAAATATTAGGCATATAACAAGAATCTTAATACGTTTTTCCTTTTTGAACTTGTGTAGCATATAGGTCATAACTTCAGTTATTCATATGTTGCTGATTTTGGAGCCCTGATACACTGTGCTAGAGAACATCAAGCTCAACAAGTTGACGTAAGTCTTATACATTGTATTTTCTGACATTTTCGAGACCCTAGCGGGAAAACAGGTATAATAATATCATTGACCTTTGTAGCAGATTGCATTTGAAGTAATAGGAGAAGGAGCATCTGTTGAAGAGCTTGCTGTTGCTTTTGAAGTTGAATCCCGAGAGAACCCTAATGAAAATCATTCAATAAAATCAAAAGTTCATTTGACCAATGATCAAGAGGTTCAAACTGATGAATACAACCTTGCAAGTTATGGTGTCATGCAGTATTGGTATTGGCAGACACCGATTGGGGTTGCTATGGCTCTTTCTTGGACATCAAGAGGTGGCTTAACATCTTACATGGAGACATCCTTTGTTGAGCAAGGTGAAGCCATAGGATGCCTCTATGTAATGGGTCAGGTTGGGGAAGAGACGCACAGTACCGCTTGTACTGCTTACAAAGTAGCCCATCAAATCCTGCTCAAGAAGCAACCTGAGAACAATTTCTTTGCGAATTCCATGCTTTGCCTACATTTGCCTACAGTTAACGATGCAAGCACAGTCTGCACCATGATCACATCCTTATTATCACTTGCCATGAAGAAAGCTGTGAGGAGGGATCTAGCAATGAGTGGGAAAGTCACTCTAACTGGAAACATTCTTGGAATTGGCCGTGTAAGTTACGAAACTACAATATAATACCCTGTTCAGCTGTCTAGCTACTGATTAATTAAGTTCCTGTTAAGGCATGTAGTGTAGGAGTCCTTGTATAAACAAAATCTCTCTTTCTCTCTCTCCCAGGTGAAAGAGAAGACGATAAGTGCAAGAAAAAATCGAGTGAAGACTATAATATTCCCGGAAGCAAACCGGAGAGACTTTGATGAGCTCCCGAACAATTTGAAAGAAGGGCTTGATGTTCATTTTTTTGATGAATATGATCAGATATTTGAGCTAGCGTTCAACTCTGACCATTAGAAGAAATTTTTTTAACAAGTCTTTGAGTTGGGGTTTTCCTCTGTTTCCGTTTTCCTCTAATGTATCTTGGCTATAAAACAACCTCCATGCACAGTCATCAAACAAACGAAACAAAGCTAAGAGCCGAAGACGAAGACCAATACTAAAACATAAAGAAAAATCCCACCAAAGATTGTGTGACTCAATAAACGAGACTCTTTCAAGGACACTAACACATTCCACGCATCTTCTCTCTTTTCTGCATTTCTATCTCACATACTGTTGCCATCATTGTCTTCAGCAATTGAAGTCATGTGCGTTCCATCGTCATGCCAGAAATGTCTGCGTATCTGGCCGTCGTTCTCTGTGTTTAAATCTTGTTCAAAGACGAGAGATTCTGGTAGAGTCGGGAAACCCACTTTGAGGAGTTCTTTCCAAAAGTTATCACCTGACACAAGCTTGCTCATCATCTCTTGCAAAACTCCAGAAGGAAAATGCAATGTATGCGTCCTGTTGTTGTACGTATAGTGGTAAGCCTTCGAACTTCCAGTGGTACTAAAAAGAACCGAATACAGTAGGATCAAAACACAAACCTGAACGTTGATGCAGCCTGATTCCAGGTGAAATCTTCATCAATCTTTTCCCATTGAGTGCTACTTGGGGATGGATGCGTCTCCATTAAAAACGTAGGACGTTTCCTCATCTATGTACACCAAGAGGTCCAAGACCATTATTAGTATGGCCTCTCATAAATCAGAATGTTTTTTAACGTATAAGTAGTTACCTCTACGTCAAGGAATCCGGTTCCATCCGAGTTATGGATCATTCTACAAGACAATACATCATCCCAGTTTACCTCCATCTTTCTCTTTAATCCCCCTCCTGCTTCTGCATCTACTCCTACCATCTCCCATGTAAGCTTCTTGCTTTGGATATAAAGCTTGATTAACAGATCCTCGGGGCAAATCGGAGAGCGTATCCAATTACCGATGACTATCTTCGATATCGGGAAACTAAAAGGGACTTCTTCTGCATCCATTCTGTTTCCCGGAACAACACAAACGTAAACATAGAAGATGGATAAGAGAACAAAAACAAACAAACACACAAGATTATAAGAGATGTATCATATGCACAAACAAACAAAAACGATCAGAAAGAAGTTAGCAAATAACCTAATTTTTCTAATGGATCAGAAACAGAGCAAAGGGAAACAGAGCTGGACGAAGATGGAGATCAAGGTGGTAAATCTTGATCTTTCAAGTAGAAAAAGAACGAACACGAACTTTGCCGCTGAAACTATATAATAAGGAATGTCAACGTGCCAAGTGTATGGGTCCTGATTGTTAAAGCATTATGCTTTACGATTCATCATATATACTAATTAGTTGGCCGACTACACAAGTAGATTCTGTTAGGAGGATGGATATGTACCCTCTATAAGTCTTCGTGAGCGTGGGATCGATCTCTCTGATGTGCATAATTATTAATTTCCCGTGTAAACCCAATTATTGGCTTGACCATATGAGTTTTGACTTCCATTGTTATCCCAGTACACGTTAGAGTTTCCTTCTCCCACTCCCACGTGACCAATTCCTATCAAAGTTATAGGTTTTTATTTTCTTTCTTTTAATCCTGGCTCAGACAATAAAATGATCATTTGCGTAAGGTACAAGGTACTTTACCTTGAGAAGGGTGATGTATAAGGTCACTGTTGACATTAAAGTGACGTGTCTGGCTTAGGACGTAGCTAGGTGAGTTGGTGTTATTGTTGATTCCATAGTCAATGTCGAAGAAAACAGCTTCTCGTACCGGGAAATTGACATCATAGAGTTTGGCCCAGAAGCTATCGGACAAAAGCTTCTCCAAGTTCTTTTGGAGAACTCCGGCATCAAAATGAAGTGTATGTATGCTGTCATATATATAAACGTAAGACTATGAATCACTTTCAACGTTACAAATAGCAAAATAAAATGATTCGATGGAAGATAAAAGTAGGAAACCTGAAACGGGAAGCGGCCTGATCTTCGGTGAAATCTTGATCCATTTGTTTCCATTGTGTGTGTTTCCCTGCTATTGGATTATTCTCTATGAAGAATTTTGGACGTTTCTTCAACTGCACATAAACAAAAACATCTCAAAGATCATTAATTAGTTACCCTCATAATTTGTAAAAGCATATAATATAAGTATATAAGTATGATTAGTACCTCGATTTTGAGGATTCCAGTTTCATCACGTGAATTAATACTCTCTTGAAAAGAAGCAACATCATCCCATTCGATCTCGATCTTTGTCTTGAGCCTCGGCATGTTAGTCTTTGGATCTCGAGCGTCGAGAATCTCCCATATAAGTTTCTTCTTTGCAAAATAGAGTTTCGCCACAATATCGTCAGGGTTTGTTGCACGGTATTCCCACTGGCCAATTATGATCATGGAGATTGGGAAATTCATAGCTTTGAGTCTCTCTGCAGGAACCTTCGGAGGAAGCATTGATGTCTTTGAGCTCTCTGATTGTTGAGGAGAACATGGGTTGTTTCTGTTGAGGTAATTCTGAATCAAGTTGATAAGTTCCGGAGTTTTCGTCAGAGGCAAGTTTAGACGAGGACCCTGAAAAATTAGGTTTATACAACAAAGTAAGAGAGATAACAATCAGAGAGATCCTAAGTTGAAGAAGATGACGAAGAAAGAAACGTTTTCTTTTATGTGAACGAATCTTAAATTAGATCTATAACCAAATACATATATATATGTATATATCTAACAACCCAAAAACCTAAAACCCTAAGGCGTAAACTCATCTGAAAGAGTTACAAAGAAAAAAACAAAAACAAAAACAGAGGATGAAACAGAACGAAGAAGAGAGCACATATTAGAGAACAAAGCAAGCGTTAATTAACAGAGGAAAGAGAGAGGATAGAGCAAAGTAGAAACAGAGAGTACGATGAAAAGGAGTCACCTGATCATCAGCAATTCTGTTATGATGATTGTTGTTGCCGCCATCTCTTGCTTGAGACTCTTCTTCTCGTAAACTCTCCATCTCTATATTGTTTTCGTTACTTTAGGTTTCCTTTTATCACACTGCGTATTCTGATTTGCCTCGCCATGAGAATATATAGACGTACCTATCCGCACTTTTAGTTAAATCTTAGGGTTTTGTATCCGTACCTGATTTTTTAGTTAAGTCGTTTAGGGTTTTGTATCCATACATATCCGTACTTTTTTTACTTTAGGTTTTAATTATGGTATTATATTATTTATTGGACAATAACAAATTATGGTAATCCATATTTGGCTATTTGCCCATGCGATTTATTCGAAACCCTTTTTATGGCCCAGTTCAATCATATAATTTTATGAAGGAAATAGACATTATATAACTAAATTTTGTTTGTTTGTTATAAAACTTACAGATTTACTATATTTTTTTTTTTTTTTAAATGTCGAAAGAACTCAAGAAAATTATATCGTTATAAGCTAAGCCGTCACCACGCGTGCGTTCCAACTTTGTGTAGCTTTTTTTTCTTTGTTTACTTTACACTACAAAAGACCATGCAATCATTATAGATTTGATTAATGTGATTGTATAATCATTCTAAAATCACCTTTAAAAATATTCGCTTAGGTGGATGACATCAGAAAATCTGAATGTGATTCGACGTAATTAGTTCATTAGCTAGGTTCAGATAAACACCAATACGTTGTGTCATACTGTCATGTGTGTATCAAGAAAGCTAGTACGAATCAAACAAAACACTTTGATATTATAATGGTTCTACTGTTTAAACTTGGGAAATCAAAACAAATAGAAAAAAACAGTTACACATATATATGCATTTTGATCAAGTTTAGTTCAGCCCAAATAGGAATGAAGAGTATAAAATTATAAAATAAGTGTATATGTTCGTAGTTACTACTTGAAGCTTATGATCCACTAGATGGTATTTATGTACTCATATCTTTTTGATTGGTACTCAGGAAAAAGGGAAAGAGCGATCTCCACCATCAACGTCAGCCTGTCACATATTTTGGCTTGTTAGGCATTTTACACATTTTGGTTGGTACAAGTTTATAATACACACACTCTCACTCTCTCTCTTATTTTTATCTATATAACACTCAAATTCACACGTGATTTTCTCTTTTATATTGATGAGGCCATAGAGAGCATGTGTGCTTGAAATATTTGTAGGGTACGGTCAATATTGCCTTTTTCTTATGGCTTTCCATATACGTAATATTAAATAATAGTGACTCTTTCACTTCATGTATTTTTTTTGTTTTCTTTATTATGATCCATGGTTTTGATTCATGCATCTCTAGATTCTCTACCGTACCACGAGATATATGATATCTATCCTTGCTGCAGCTCAAAATGCTTTGATGACTCATTTTCTCATATAAAATTTCCTTATTAATTTTCGTTTTAATATTAGACCATGATGATTATATATATAAGCTTTAAAATCCATATGACTATATATGTATGGCTACAATAACTATTAACTTAAATTTTGTCACTATTAAATTTTGTCACTAATTTGTAACAGTTTATAGATATTATTTGTTATTAATTTTTTTGTAACAAAAAAATGTAACTATATGATACAAATTTACTAGTGTGGACATCAAAACTGTAACTCATTTCAGCTGTATTTATGTAATTATGTATTTTACAACTTCTTTGTTATTTAGGAAAATTTTCCTACGTAGTCTGTTTGATATCTATATTCAAAACGGATAAATTTCAAATACCAAAAGAAGATGAAGATATTGGAATTGATTGATTTTAAGATGGCGTGGGGCTTTTGTCTCATTATCAGATTTTGTACTATTAATGGATTTCGATATAAAGTAACTCAAAGATCTTATATACCCAAACAAAAGTAATCCAAAGACGTAACTCTTACTTGGCACTCTTTTTACGTGATAAAGAGTGCCAAGTGTATCTTGATTGAGGATCACACAAGACACAATATCCAGTTGGATCCCTACAAATTGTTCGTATGTGAATCTCAGAGGTGAAGTAACAGCACTTGTATACAGAACCAGCTAACGCTCCAGAGAAAAAAAACAGAGTCCTTAGACTTATTTACAACAAGACTCAAGAAGAAAGCTAACACTTGAAAAAGATTCTATAAAGAACCATCACTGATCCAAATATCAACATAACCCTAACTATTGTTATCGTTGGAATCATCTTTTTTGTCCATATCAGGAAGCATTGGCCAGTTGTTGCTCATGTACAAAAATTTCTGGTAATCTTTGAGCTGAAAGTTTCCATCAAGATGTGTATGAGTGTGTTCCCTGCGCTGTCTCTCCTCTTCTTGACGCAATGTGCTCCCTAGATACGGTCCAACCGGAGGATACGTTGGGATTACGTTCATGTGTTGAGGCATCATCAAGTTAGTTTGTGTGGGAGGTAGTGCATATGCTTGACTCCCAAGTACCCCCCTTGTGTTTTGCACTGCTTCACTCTCGTATTGGGTCATCGGATTACTCTGCCGTGAACCGTTGTAATGACTTTGCCTGTTATAATGCCCGTTGCTGAACTGAGAAGACACAGGTGGTGGGATAGCTTGCGTCTTAAACAACTCATTTCCAGTGTAAACCCAACTATTGGCTTGACCATATGAGTTTTGACTTCCATTGTTAGCCCAGTACCGAGGTGCCATGTTAGAGTTTCCTTCTCCAACTCCCACGCGACCAATTCCTATCAAAGTTATAGGTTTTTATGTTCTTTCTTTTAATCCTGACTCAGACAATAAAATGATTTGCGTAAGGTACAAGGTACTTTACCTTGAGAAGGGTGATGTATAAGGTCACTGTTGACATTAAAGTGACGTGTCTGGCTTAGGACGTAGCTAGATGAGTTGGTGTTATTGTTGCTTCCATAGTCAATGTCGAATAAAACAGCTTCTCGTACCGGGAAATGGACGTCATAGAGTCTGCCCCAGAAGCTATCGGACAAAAGCTTCTCCAAGTTCTTTTGCAGAACTCCGGCATCAAAATGAAGTGTATGTATCCTGTCATATATAAATGTAACACTATGAATCACTTTCAACGTTACGAAAACCAAAATAAAATGATGATTCGATGAAGTAGGAAACCTAAACCAAGAAGCAGCCTGATCAACAGTGAAATCTTGATCCATTTGTTTCCATTGTGTGTGTTTTCCTGCCTGTGGATTAGTCTCTTTGAAGAATTTTGGACGTTTCTTCAACTGCACATAAACAAAACATCTCAAAGATCATTACTCACACTCATAAATTGTAGCAGCATATATAATATAAGTATGATTAGTACCTCGATTTTGAGGATTCCAGTTTTATCACGTGAATTAATACTCTCTTCAAAAGAAGCAACATCATCCCATTGGATCTCGATCTTACTCTTGAGCCTCGGTGTCTTAGTCTTTGGATCTCCAGCGTCGAGAATCTCCCATATAAGTTTCTTCTTTGCAAAATAGAGTTTCGCCACAATATCGTCAGGGTTTGTTGCACGGTATTCCCACTGGCCAATTATGATCATGGAGATTGGGAAATTCATAGCTTTGAGTCTCTCTGCAGGAACCTTCGGAGGAAGCATTGATGTCTTTGAGCTCTCTGATTGTTGAGGAGAACATGGGTTGTTTCTGTTGAGGTAATTCTGAATCAAGTTGATAAGTTCCGGAGTTTTCGTCAGAGGCAAGTTTAGACGTGGACCCTGAAAAATTAGGTTTATACAACAAAGTAAGAGAGATAACAATCAGAGAGATCCTAAGTTGAAGAAGATGACGAAGAAAGAAACGTTTTCTTTTATGTGAACGAATCTTAAATAAGATCTATAACCAAATATGTATATGTATATATCTAACAACACAAAAACCTAAAACCCTAAGGCTTAAACTATCTGAAAGAGTTACAAAGAAAAAGAAAAAAAGAAAAACAGAGGATGAAACAGAACGAAGAAGAGAGCACATATTAGAGAACAAAGCAAGAGGAAAGAGAGAGGATAGAGCAAAGTAGAAACAGAGAGTACGATGCAGATAACTTAGAAAAGGAGTCACCTCATCAGCAATTCTGCTATGATGATTGTTGTTGCCGCCATCTCCTGCTTGAGATTCTTCTTCTCGTGATCTCTCCATCTCTATTTTGTTTTCGTTACTTTAGGTTTCCTTTTATCACTCTGCGTATTCAGATTTGCCTCGCTAAGAGAATATATAGACGTACCTATCCGTACTTTTAGTTAAATCTTAGGGTTTTGTATCCGTACCTATCCGTACCTGATTTTTTTTTTCAACGTACCTGATTTTTTTAGTTAAATCTTAGGGTTTAGTTAAATTATTTATTGGACAATAACAAATTTGATTTGGTAATCCATGCGGTTTATCCGGAACCCTTTTTATGGCCCAGTTCAATCATATAAGTTTATGAATGAAATAAACATTATATAATTTAATTTTGTTTGTTTGTTATCTTTAAAAAGAAAATTTCGAAAGAACCCAAGAAAATTATATCGTTATAAGCCGTCACCACGCGTGCGTTACTTAGATTTCCAACTTTGTGTAGCTTTTTTCTTTGTTTACTTTAACACTACAAAAGACCATGCAATCATTATAGATTTGATTAATGTGATTGTATAATCATTCTACAATCACCTTTAAAAATATTCGCTTAGGTGGATGACATCAGAAAATCTGAAATGTGATTCGACGTAATTAGTTCATTAGGTTCAGATAAACACCAATACGTTGTGTCAAGAAAGCTAGTAAAAATCAAACTAAACACTTTGATCTTATAATGGTTCTACTATTTAAACTTTAGAAGAAAAAAAAAAGAAAAAAAAAACAGTTACATATGCATTTTGATCAAGTTTAGTTCAGCCCAATTATGAATGAAGAGTATAAATTACAAAATAAGTATGTTTTTAGTTACTACTTGAAGTTTATGATCACTAGATGGTATTTATGTACAGGACTCATATCTTTTTGATTGGTAGTTTGGTACTCAAAAAAAGGGAAGATCGATCTCCACCATCAACGTCAGCCTGTCACATCTTTTGGCTTGTTAGGCATTTCACACACTTTGATGGGGTTGGTCAGCCTGTCACTCTCTCACTCTCTCTCTTATTTTTATCTATAACACTCAAATTCACACGTGATTTTCTCTTTTATATTGATGAGGCGAGCATGTATGCTTGAAATATTTGTAGGGTACGGTCACTATTGCCTTTTCTTATGGCTTTCCATATACGTAATATTAAATAATAGTGACTCTTTCACTTCATGTATTTTTTTTGTTTTCTTTATTATGATCCATGGTTTTGATTCATGCATCTCTAGATTCTCTACCGTACCACAAGATATATGATATCTATCCTTGCTGCAGCTCAAAATGCTTTGATGACTCATTTTCTCATATAAAATTTCCTTATTTTCGTTTTGATATTTTACCTGATGATCATCTACATATATATATATATATATGTATTATATATGCAATATAAGCTTAAAATCCAAAATATGTGAGGGATGATAACAAACTATTTTGGATTAACAATGGGAAAAAACCCGAAAAAGCCGATATGACAAAACTATGAATCTACTAACACTTATATATGTATTAAATAGACGAGATATTTAATGACAAAATTAAATAGACGAGATATTTTTCTTTCAATAAAATAACACGAGATATTAAATGTCCAAATAAAAAATAGACAGCGATTTTTTCGGGTTTTTTCCCGATTAACAATAAGAAAAAATAATAACTAAAACTACTTTTAAATTGTCTTTCAATAAATTTAGGGAACTCGTAAAACCTAGTTTAAAACGTCAAAACCGTACGTTATTTCAGTATTTATGTATTTTACAACTTCTTTGTTATTTTGGAAAATTTTCTACGTAGTCGTGTTTGATATCTATGTGTGTTCAAAATGGATTAAATTGCAACTACCAAAAGAAGATGAAGATATTGGAATTGATTGATTTTAAGATGGCGTGGGGCTTTTATCTCATTATCAGATTTTGTGCTATTAATGGATTTCGATATAAAGTAATTGAAAGATCTTAACCCAAAGATGTAACTCTTGATTGGACCTTTTTCTACATGCTCCAAATTAAAAAAAAAAAAAAAGTTGTTTTCTTTTTCTTCTCCGTTTTATGTGATACCTTCAAGGTTTCACAAGACCCACAGTAAAGCGAAGCAATGAAGGTCAGTTTATCCACTTCCACTTTATATTCTTTTATAAAGTATGCCTAAGGAAATCCAATCACAAAATCAAAATTACCCAACTTAGTGAAAAATATGTCACAGAATCACTCACATTCCATCCGGCAGTAAGAAAAAAAAAAGATCATAATGGTAAAATAATCAACAAAGAATAGTTAGAAGAAAACTAGCCTCAAGAATTAACTAAAGAATCGATGATTACATGAATGCAAAGACGCCAAGTCCCAAGTTAGAGGGCAAGTCAGATTTCTTCTAATTAATGGTCATCATAGTTAAATGCTATATCGAATATTTGGTCATATTCACTTACGAAGTGAACATCAAGCCCTTCTTTCAAATCTTGTGGGAGCACCTCAAAATCTCTCCGGTTAAGAGCTGGAAGTATTATCGTCTTAATCTGATTCCGTTTTGCAGCTAAAGTCTTCATTTTCACCTGAATGAGAGAGATTTGGTGTATTACAAAGCACTTAATACAAAAATTGGTTATCAAACAGCTAAAATGGAGTAGAAAATTCTAGTGTGTGCGTGTGACTTACGCCGCCTATTGGAAGAATTCTACCGGTTAGATTGACTGCTCCAGTCATTGCAAGATCTTTCTTCACAGGTTTCTTCATGGCGAGTGATACCAAGGAAGTGATCAAGGTGCAGCCTCCGCTAGGACCTTCATTTGATTTGTTACTACCTGTAACATGTAGATGAAGCTTGGAATTCGCAAAGAACGGGTTCTCGGGTTCTTTCTCGAGCAAGAATCTTCTGGCAACCGTGCTAGCGACCTGCACACTTTTTCTCATCGCATTCCCAAGCTGGCCCGTTATGACAGAGAGGCCATCTTTGCCTTTCTCTTTGCCTTTATCTTCTTCGATAACGTTGGTCTCAATGTACCCTATTCCTCTAGTCGTATATATAAAAAAGGCATTTGCATTAAGCGACAAAAACAAAAAAATACATACATAATAGGTCACATTTTTCCTAAATTAGGCTGAACATTCATTTTTATGTGATGTTATAGGATTTTTTTGGAAACAAGACTCATATCATACACATTTATGGAAAATTTGTTTGTTTTTCCTTTGTGTTAGCTACTAAATCTTGTTTTTTAAGAATTTGTTTTGAAAATGAACTATATTTCCTTTTTTATACTAAAAATAAGATAAAAAAAATTTCAAAAATAGAATGTGAGAAGCTACATATTTTATTATTTGCCTTAGGCCTCTATTGACTTTGGCACGGCACTGCTGCTCAGAGATCTTTTCTACTTTGGTCTCGAAATTGATCGGTTTGCCAATATAATCTGCAAGGTTCGATTCTTTAATCGAAACCTTTCTAGCTGTTTCAATAAGTGTTGTATCGGATGTATCTTCTCGTACTAGTTTAAGAGCACTCTGTACATTAAAGTCATGACTGATGTTAGATTATTGATGTTAGATTATTGAGTGTTCCATTAACTTTGTTAGCAAGTTACCTTGCGGTAAATCTTCTCAATTTGCTTCTGGAGATTTCTAACTCCTCCTACTTCTTTGCCGTAATTTTCTATCAAGGAACGAAGAGCACAATCGCTTACATCAACCTGGTAACATAAATAAACAAAAAGTATTCAAATATCAATAGAGTATATATGAATATCAAACATCAGAAGATGAGACCTCTTCAGGCTTAATGCCACAATCTTTTCTTGCGGTTTTCTCCAAATAGTCTCTAGCTATATGCATTTTATCAGCAAAGAGATATCCTGCAATAGTAATCACTTCCATTCTGTTTAACAGAGGAGTAGGAATCTTCTCTATTACATTTGTTGTGCATACAAAGAAAACCTGTAACCAAAAAAACTTGTATTAGCCTTTATAAGTTCTAAATGGCAAATCAGATGATAAAATTCTCATTAAGAAAAAAGAAAAAAAAACCTTTGATAGGTCAATGGGAACGTCGAGATAGTGGTCCATAAAATTTGCATTCAACTCTGGATCAAGAAGCTCCAACAAGGCGTCGATCGTGTCGCCAGTGATGTGTCTTCCAAGCTAATCAACCGAGGAACTATAAACAATTAGTGCAAATACTAACATAATATTCTTGAATGTTACAAACCAATTAATCCAAATAGTATCACCTTATCAATCTCATCAATCAAAACAACAGGATTCTGTGTTCCCACACTTTTTAGACATTGCACCATCTTTCCCGGTGTGCCGTTGTATATTGTTCGAGGAATCCCCTAAATAAAAGGTATTATAAGAGATTAACATCTTCAATTCCTTAATCCTTTATTTATATGTTTATGATCAACGCAATTGTGTAGATAAACTACCTTAATGTTAGCAGCCGTAGATAGCCCTCCAGCAGAGCACTGAAAGAAATTACGGTGAAGAGCACGCGCAATCGAACGCGCAATGCTAGTCTTACCAACACCGGGAGGACCCGCAAGACAAATGATCTTCCCTGATTAACATAATTATACAAAAATATATATATATATAAGGATATGATTTGTTTTATGTAAAATCAACAAACCCTAGAGGTCGACTACGTACCTTGTGAAGTGCCTCTAAGTTTTTCAACAGCAACGTGTTCTATTATTCTTTCTTTTACATTCGATAAGCCATAATGATCCTCATCAAGAATCTTTTCTGCACTCGTGACATCACAATTCTCACCACTGCACACAAAATAAATCAAATTACTTAACTACAGATATGATGCAATTCCTCAAGCACATGAGCATAATATATGAACTAAATATCACATGAGCAAAAACCTGTATTTTCCCCAGGGCAAAACGGTCAACCAGTCAAGGTAGTTACGGGCAATAGTAAATTCGTGACCGGTCTTAAACACCTCCAGTTTCGTAAGCTCTTCATCTATAACTTGCAATACACGTTTTGGGATTTTTAGCTTATTAGGCTCAATCCTTTCCCTAAACTTTTGCTGCAAAGAGAACTATTGTTTTTAGATATCTAATGATCATGATATAAGATTACTTCAAATTAAAGATACTCTTACGATGGTATTGGTACGTACCACAACAAGATTTATCATCTTTGTAATCAAATCCAAGCTCCTGCATAAATTAGATTACTTTCATTGATTAATATACGCATATGTACTAACTTCAAGGAAAAGAGTTTCCTTAGACTACATTTCGACTAAAAAGGAAAATCACCAAATGCATGTTACTTAAAAATGTAAATATTTAGCAAAAAGAGGAGAGTTATGCTTTTGTAGGGTAGGGTAGCTGAAGGTATACGAAATCAAGAATTACAACTAATTTGATGAAAGTAAAGAATTTTAGAGTTTGGATGATGGAAGATTTTGGAGTTAGATGGCATAGGAAATTAATTTGTCTCATTATCATTTCTTGTGTCAAACATGAATTCGAAACAAAATATTGAAATTATGTAAATCTGTATACAGCCGCGTGGATTGCTAAAGGAATTGTTAAAATTTAAGATTTATTTAGTAATTACCAATTTAATTAAGTAGAAGAATATGAATTTTGTTTGAAATTTACTTTTTCTATGCTCACTAATGCTAAAAAGAAAAGGAAATTTGCTTGACTTGTAAGACGTTTTTGGCTATAAGTATATATACATGGAGATTGTTTTAAAAGAACTCATATTCTGAGAACCTTTGATTGTTTTAATTCACCATTATTTTTGTTAGAAATTTGTGGTCGGGTGGATATTTTGTACACTTCATTTACAAGTAAAAATATATTTACGCGTTTGATGCGTTTACAAGTTATGTTTTGCTTAACCCAACTTGCTCCAGAAAATATTTAACAAGCTATATCATAACAAGAGGCAGATTGTGCATTTCTTTGGTCAGTTAGGAATTCTAGATAATTATACTACAATGCTTTAAAAACATTTGCAATGGCGTCATATGCATTGATTTTTCTTACTTGAAAAAGTTTTATAACTAGAGGGCACAAATTTTAGTCGACAAAAAATTAAAGAATAAGCATGTCATGTATAGAATATTAATTTATAAGTATTAATATATGTGGTATTCAAACTATAATGAAATAAAATATTTTCTAACATATCAGAAAAATAGGTAAATTTTTTTGAAGTTTTCAATTTCTAAATATACATCATTTTCATAAAGCTATTAAAATGTGACAAATGATATTATTATTCATAATATAATTTAAATATATGTACGCCATGTGTATAAGTGAATTTATTTATAATATTTATAATTTATTGTAAATAATGTTGTCTAAATATTACAAATTTAATTCTAAAACCATAAAATTTATAACATTTGAAAGTCAAATCTTATATTGCTATAATTGTCCCAATACCTTCAACAAAAAAAAAAAATTGTCCCAATACATAATTTTAAGAATTTTAAAAAATAAAGTATATCATTATAAATATTATTTACAGTATAAAATAAGAAATATTAATTTATAAATAAATTAATATCACTAGAAATTAATAAAATATCATGGTCCCGATATTACTAATTTATAGAGTTGCTTAATAGAAAAAAACTACATAAATAACATTTATAATGGTGACAATCAACCAAGAAGAGATATAAAATCAGCCTAAATTAGACATGTTGTTATATATAACGGTCATAGAGCCAAAAGGCGAGCTCGAAAATCTGGTCAGTTGTTCTAATGGTCATAGCCAAAGGCTAGCTCGAAAATTTGGTCATATTTATCGACGAAATGAACATTGAGCCCTTCTTTCACGTTTTCTGCCAGCTCATCATAATCACTCCGGTTAGCCTCTGGGAGTATTATCACCTTCACATCACTCCGTCTTGCGGCTATAGTCTTCTCCTTCACCTGAGAAAGACAGACACAGAGAGATTTTGTGTATTACACACTAAACTGAGGCTTACTAGAAATTGGTTACTAAAAAGCTAACTGTTGTGTGTGTTTCTTCTACTTACGCCGCCAATTGCAAGAATTCTACCGGTCAGAGTGACTTCTCCTGTCATTGCAAGATCCTTCCTTACAGGCTTCTTCATGGCAAGTGACAGCAACGAAGTTATCATGGTGCAACCTGCGCTTGGACCGTCTTTTGGTGTGGCTCCTGCAGGAACATGTAAATGAAGCTTGGATTTCGCAAAGAACTGGTTCCCCGGTTCTTTCTCGTGCATTATTCTTCTGGCCACTGTGTGAGCTATCTCTGCGCTTTCTTTCATCACAGCCCCAAGCTGACCCGTTATATGAAGTCCGCCTTTGCCTTCTCCTTCTTCTACAAAGGTTGTCTCTATGTACAATGTTGAGCCACCCATGGATGTCCAAGCTAGCCCCATTACAACACCAACTGGTGTCTGTTCATAGATCTTCTCTGCGTGAAATACTGGCTTGCCTACATAGTCTTCAAGGTTTGATTCATCAATCACAAACTTTTCAACCGTTTCAGCTACCACTACGCTCTGCTCAGTCTTTGGTTCTGTTGAATCCCCAGTTGCCAACTCATCTGTCAACACAGTGGATCCTTCTGCAGAGGTCGCCTCTGGGGATTCCAAATCAGTCTTGGCCAAAGGTTTACTATCTTCAGTGTCAGTAACAACATCAGAATTTGCAGGCACTTCGAGAGATGTCCCTTTGCGCACAAGATTTAGAGCAATCTGTAAGAAAATCAATCATTTTAGATCCTGAGGGTCCAAGTAAGAAGTTTGGAATATGTTCAGTGAACTTGTAAAACTTACCTTACGAAAAATCTTCTCCATGTGCTTCTGGAGATTTCTAACGCCTGCTTCTCTGCAGTAATTTTCTATCAAGGAAAGAAGAGCTGCATCACTCACATCAACCTGGAAAGAGTACAAACAACTTGAGCAAAACAGTAAATGACATCAGAAATGACAGGAGACTGAGGAACACTGGTTGTGAGTGAGACCTGTTCAGGCTTAATGCCACAATCTCTGCGCGCAGTTTTCAGCAAATAGTCTCTAGCAATTTGCATCTTCTCATCAGTAATATACCCTGCGAGACTAATCACCTCCATTCTGTCTAGCAGAGGCCTGGGAATCGTATCTATCACATTTGCTGTACATACAAATAAAACCTGCAATAAACTTGATCAGACCTAAGTTTCAAACACAAACTTCCTATTATGAAACCAATACACATGCGAAGAAAGAAATTGGAAATGAGAAATGTAAAGAGAAGAAAAAAATGGTCATGAAAAACCTTTGATAAGTCAATAGTAACATCGAGATAGTGGTCTAGAAAATTTGCATTCTGCTCTGGATCCAAAAGCTCCAACATTGCGCTGGCTGGGCCGCCATCGTGGCACTTTACTCCAAGCTGCCAAGGAACCATAGACAATTATTGCAAAAAATTTAAGCTGAAACTGAGAAACCAAGCTAACATATATTGAATACTAAAAATCAAGCTACCTTATCAATCTCATCGATCAGAACAAGAGGATTTTCTGTTCCCACAGTCTTTAGACATTGCACCATCTTTCCAGGCATGGCACCAATATATGTTCGACGATGCCCCTAAACAATGTATAAGATTATTTATAAAAACTTCATAAACAGCGTTAAAAGTACAGTTTAATTTTTCATGTAGTATATTATATACCTTAATCTCAGCAACATCGGATAGTCCTCCAACAGAGAACCTGAAGAACTTGCGGTCAAGAGCACGTGCAATTGAACGCCCAATGCTAGTTTTACCTACTCCAGGTGGGCCAGATAGACAAATGATCTTCCCTGTTGCCACATTTTACAAATTTTTACCTTCAGAACTTATGAATGAAGCTAAAAGGTTTTACCAAAGACGAATGAAATAGAAAGGCAAAGATATGATGACCCTGTGAAGTGCCTCTAAGTCTCCCCACAGCAATAAACTCAAGTATTCTTTCTTTTACATCAGATAATCCGTAATGATCCTCGTCAAGAATCTTTTCTGCCCGTGAAACATCAAAATTCTCATCACTGCATACCAAATTAGATTTGATTATAATAAATGAGATTCCTCAATCAATGTATGCACAAAAATAAATCAACTACGAGTGTTGTTGTTATAACTCTCCTCAAG
Organism: Camelina sativa; assembly: GCF_030686135.1. Taxonomy (NCBI): domain Eukaryota; kingdom Viridiplantae; phylum Streptophyta; class Magnoliopsida; order Brassicales; family Brassicaceae; genus Camelina; species Camelina sativa. The sequence continues at coordinate 2,274,334 of NC_141894.1, forward strand.
ACATAAGCATGAAGCAAATGGCAAACCTGGATTTTCCCCAAGGCAACACGGTCAACCAATCAAGGTAAGTATGGGTCACATCGTACTCGCTTGAACTGGTTTCTAACATCTTCAGTTTTGTAAGCTCTTCTTCTATTGCTTTTAGTACATGTTCTGGAATCTTATCTTTAATAGGGTCAATCCTTCCCCTAAACTTTTCTGCAGAAAAGAACAGACTTTAGCTTCAGTAGTTGTACACTCATTGATGCACAGCTCTCGGAAGTCAAAAGAAAGAAATCTAGGCGTCATGAGTTCACAGTGGTGCGATCTCAAAGTTTGAATCGAAAATATTCTTATAGTAGTAGACTAGTATTAGTGTAGTACTAACCATAAAGTGCGGTTTTGGCGTCTGTCTCCACGCCAAGCTTCTGCATTGGTACATTTAACAGTCATCAATCAAAAATGCTATACATCATACACACCCATAAAAAGAGCAGACATAAGTTGAGGAGGCGAGTTAAAAACCGCTTGTATAGCCTTGAGCTGCTCCTTTAGTAACATTCGATGTCTCTCGCCTTTAAATTGTTCTTCAAAAGCTTTTGCTATGGATTCCTAAACACGAATTTAAAGAGATGAGATCAGTATATATAAAACAAACATTTTCAAAAATCTAGTAGCACGAGTCAGCTGGACAGATGCAGGAAAGTGAAGAAGGCATAAAGTACTTGAAGCTTGTTAATTTCCAATTCTTTTTTCACCAATACCATCGTCACCCCCAGACGTGTGTGAATCTGGATCAAAGAAAACAATATGAGAAGCTGGCTAAGAATGGAAAAATATATATATATATCATTCTCTTTGAGGTAATCTCAGCATCAAAACGTGACAATGGCTAAACTACTTACATCCAATTGTTCAAGAACCCCCTGAATTTGATATTTGTTAGCGCCAGAGATCCCGGCTGCAAAATCGGCTAACTTTGCATAACTGAAGTCACCTATATGCTATAAAAAAAGAGAAATCTACTAAGATACCGATACTCTGACATAGGTTGTACTCGCAAGCAGTGCCAGATATAAAGAGAACATGCCTGAGTATATGTCCGAACTTGATCTCTCCAGAGTGAAGTTGTCCTTAAGACATCCCTAAGTGTCGACATAACTTCAAAGTATGTTGCCTTGATGAGATCATTGTCCTTGTCATACGGCTCATCCTGCAAAGTAACAAAGAAACACGTGACAAAGGATCTAGATTTCAGAATTCAAAAAGGAAACAGAAACCGCATGTCTTGCTCCCCTACTCGTATTCATAAAAGGATAGACTAGTTAAAACAGAAACACACCTTTACATGGTCAACTTTGACGGTAAGAGGATCTTCACTCACCTGTGAAAAAAACAAAGTACATGGTTTTACACTGAGTGAGCCATAACTTGATAAGCTGAAGACACATGTGGAAGTTATACACACAGCTTCTGAGCTTTAAAATCTTAACTTTTCATGGACTTTTGATCCTTTTCAGAGAAATATTTCTATTAACTTACCATCTCTGTTATTTTAAGTCGTCTGTGACCAATAAGGATGACTTGCTCACCTTGGATACTTGAAATCTGTAAATTTGGTAAATGGTTATGTCTTTCAAACAGAGACATAAATCCGGTTAATTAACGTGCGGCAAGAGTTTACCTGAGCAAGTGTGCCAACTTCATGAATCCGGTTAAACAACTCTTTTCCTTTCAACTTCTCTAAAATATTCTCTGTTTCAGAGCTAGATGATGAATCAGTTGACTCGGCATCGTCATCCTTCAAAAGGAAAGCCCCCGCATATGGGGATTTTTGTCTTCTGCTCTCTTGTAAAGCTGCAAGTACTTTAGGATCCTACACAAGAGCTCATACAATGTCAGAAAAACGCAAGCAGACAGCAAACATCAAAGGCAGTAGTAATCTAATGGACATGCAAAAATAGGTATCCAAAACTAGGCTGAAGTAACACACACCTTGACATAGATTGGCATGTAAAAACCAGGAATAAGAGGCTTGTGGAGTAACGGTAATGCTATAACCTGCAATGAAGCAACAAAAAGCTTTAATGAAAACAATCGTACCAATGTTATATAACCTGCAATTAAGCTTGGGAATGGGTATTTTGTATTAAAAGGTTCAATCTTTGCCTAGCTGTTAAACTAGGAATGGTCCATTAAAACACTAAACTTCTTCAAAATTTCGAATTTCCCTACTAATGCTGTAAAGGTTCTAGCTTTAACATCCAAATCGCAAGAATTATAAAGAAAAAAAGTTGTCAATTGACTTAATTTCTCTATGATCTTAGATCTATGGAAAAATCATAGCACCAGCCAAGTTTAAAGCATTTGAATTGATTCTTGGAATCCTACATTCCCTATGATCATAAAACTCCCCATGGGTCGGGGGTGAAGAAAAATAAAAAAGTGAACTTTATAATAAAATTTGAACAAACCGTTAGACAATCGTTGAGGTGAGTTTTAGTTGAGGCAATCGCGGCAGAGGAATCTGTGTCGGAGGAGAAAGCACGAAGACCCAAAGAACTCCGGTTCCATCCTGTTAGCTGAGTCAGTGACTTGAACAATAGACTGTTAACCGGGTTAGACCGGACTCGAATAGCCGGAGTCAGGTGATGTGAACAGTACAAGTTCGAAACGAGGAGCTTCAACATGATCGGGGAGGAAGATGTTTGAGTAGCAAAATTTGAGAATTTAGGGTTTAAGCTTACCCTAATAGGCAAGAAACCGTACGAAATTGAAGTTTCTGTAGACGAAGAAGAAAGACTTGCTGTCAAAAGCCCTTCATAAACCCCCTTCCCCAAAAAAAAAAACGTATTTATGGGAAAAGGACGTACATAGCCTCCAAAATGTCGTCGTTTCTTTAGCATGCTTGTCCTAACCAGACAAGACCCGGTAAGAGAAATTCAGGTCGTTAGCTAAATTTTGGGCCAACTTGATTCCTGGCCATGGGCTTTTCAATTTCGAAATTTTATTTTTAGAAAAACATTATAGCACTCTCTTTTTTGCTTGGAAATTTTTTATGGTTAAAGTGAAATTGAACCGGTCTATTACAGTTAAGAAAATAAAAGAAGTTGCATGCTGCATGCAATAGGCTGTTAACCGGTCTATTACAATTAATTAGTACTCTAATTAATATAATACCTCAAATAATGTTAATCTTGGTTTCGCATGCTGCATGCAATGTACGTGCTCCGTTTAAATAATTCATAAGCTTTAGTTTTTTACATATTGTATATCAATGTTTTTGACAGAAAATTTTGAAAGATTCGTCTTTAAATAGTACTAGTATATTTTTAAGAAAAAAGTAGTAATACAAAAAAAGTTTTGAAGTTGAGACCAATATTTTCTTCGTCAAAGAAATCATTGTCATCATTACTAAAATAATTGTCCTGAACTGGGATAACAAATAATCATCAATAGAGGATAACAACTAATCATCATTTGATTTGGGAATAATAAACAAAACATAAAGAGGGAAAATTAATAAATTAGGAAGAGTATATCAAAGCGTGTCTGACGCAAGGAGGCAAATCTCTCTGTCATGACTCACGTTTATCGCTAAATACCCCACATTTGCTTTGTTTATCTCTGCAAATTATAATACTTTCGTTTCTTAATGTTTTTAACTTTCTAACAGCTTCAATAAATTACTTTTGAATAGACAACCAAAGAAAAAATGTCAGGCTAAAATATATCAGTGAAAACAAATCCTGCTCAATACCGCAGTCTGAAATTGTATTGACACGTCTGTCATTTGAAACGTATTTTGTTTTGTAATAGTTTGTCTTTTTTTTTTTTTTTTTTTTTGTATTCTTACCAACCTAAATAAATATAACATGCGTGTTTCAATGCAACACTTTATGAATTTGAGCTATATATATACAGTACTAAGAATCTTTGACGTATGTTATGTACAAGTTATTAATTAGTTAGTTCTTGATATGGATATAAACATTTTTGAAGGAGAAAATATAACGTTATTTAGTATGTATATATATGACTTGTCTTTCAACGTAAGAAGTGATTGACAAGTGCAATCCAAAACTCTATATATTTCATGCTTTTCGAAAGAAAAAAAGAATCAACTAAATCAAATTATTATTTTCCGAAAAGGAAGAAAAATATAAAGAACATGTTATATGTTTCGCAAAACACCAAATACTGGAAAAAATACTATATTTGAAAGAAAGAAAAAATAGAGAAATTGTGGGCGAAAAAAATTGTGGATGATAAATAGCCACAACACTAAGCCTAAGGAAGGTGTGAAGGTCGTGAAATAAAACACCGTCACATGCATCTTCTCTTTTTTCCTATTCTTTTCCCTTTTATATATTTTTGGTTCCTTCTTTAAATTAAAAAAAAAAAATCTCATTATAGGTTTTTTGTTTCTTTATGTTAAAATTTTTGTTTGATAGCAATTTGTTCTATCTATTGGTTATATTGCCACCAATCATTGCCCTCCACATTAATTACATCAAACTCCTCCGGCTCCATAGCCACTTTTGTTCTTTTCATAACTAAAAAATCTACAAAGAACACACATAAATTATCGCCGCTCACCATCATAAATAGGTACGTAAAAAGTTTCATATTTTGCCTATGTGTAAAATATCGCAATGAAGATGGATATTTTTTGTTCCACGACGAAAGAAAGAAAAGATCTTTGTGTTCCAACCTAAAAATGCATTAATATTTACTATTATAGGATTTTTGTTTTTATTCATTTCACCAGGTCAATCATCATATTGGCCAATGTGAATTTTTGACGTACATTAATTATTAAAGAAGAAGAGAAAAAAAGAAATCTAAAAATTATAGGTATTCAATTCGAAAAAGACAAAGAGAAACCTAAATAAATAAATAAATATAGAAAATAATATAATTAAGAATGGCCACTCCAATATCTACCAAATGTTTTATATATATAGATGTCCCTCCCAATTACTCTATATCATTATCATAATATAAGAAGAAAGAGTTCGACACATTGTTCTCTGACTCGATTTAACATCATCAAGAAACAACAAATAAAAACGTTTCTTACGTGGTTTTCTATATAGATTTCTTGTGAATGACTTCTGACCAAGGAAATGGATCGAACCCTTCGACGTCTCCGGATGTAGAAGGGACTGAAACAATCCCTCTTCGCCGGAGATTGCAAAGAGGGCAAAGAGTGTTCGCTCCGAAGCTGTTGGAGGCTCTCCGTCGATCACGGAGAAGCTCAGAAGCTCCGGCGATCCATCTTAGTCAGAGATGGAGAGCCACGTCGTCGCAAAAGGTTTATTCTTTGAAACTCTATGACGCTCTTAGGCGATCGAGGCGGAGCTCAGCAACAGTCCGAGACACGGCCGACAAAGTGCTGGCGACGACGGCTCGTGGTGCAACCCGATGGAGCCGAGCCATATTGGTGAGCCGAGTAGGGACCAGTCTGCGCCGGCGGCAAAGGAATACAAAACCGGCGTGGGCATTGGCTGAGGGGGTAAGGGGAAGTGGTGGGAGGAGGAGGAAGTTGTCGGCAGTGGGGAATAGGGTTAGGGTTTTGGGTGGGTTGGTGCCGGGTTGTCGGAGAACTGCGTTACCGGAGCTCTTGGATGAGACAGTGGATTACATAGCGGCGTTGGAAATGCAAGTCCGAGCCATGACAGCTCTATCAAAGATTCTGTCCGAGTTTCAGCCGTCTGATAAGATCGGCTCGGCTTCATAGCCGAAGATTATAAGCCTTTGGTGTGTGCTATTTTAATTCTTTTTACGATTTTAATTTATCATCGGAATCTATTATTATTGTTTTTAATGATTTGTTTGTCCTCAAAAAAAAACAAAACAAAATTGTCAAAATCATCACGAGTTGGACGAAAATACTATGTTTTGTTCTTCTTTATTTTTTTGGGGTGTCGTTTCACAAGTTTTGAGTTGTAAATATTTTTTTCTTAAAAATTTGGGATTCCTAGAAATAATTGAATATTATAAGACTATATAATAAGTGTTTCAAATATTACTAGAAGCGTAATTCCAGAAATTAACTTTTAAATCCAACCATTTGTCTTTAGTCCACATATATGTTGATGATGCTCATGACAACTTTATATATTATAAAGATTAACCCATAGGTAAAAAAGTGTTCATCGGAAGTCTGAATTGGAGGATGAAAAATTTTCCTCAAGAATTCACATCATATTAAAGACTAAAGATTGATCAGTATGTTCGACCATTTAATTCTATAAATCAACGTTAAAGAACATTCTCAAAATTTTCAAGAAATCTATTTGTTTTAATTTTCTAAAGATGTATCTTTTTTTACGTACGTTGTACTGTACATCGGATATGAAAATCAATCGTTCATTCACCTAACACAATTTTAAAAGTTATATTTTAACCAAAAAAAAAGAAGAAGTAATATTTAAGAAAGACTAATTTTGATATTAATAAGCTATATGCCAAAAATTTGAAAATACTAAAATAAAAGTATAAATATAGACGAGAAGGCATGTGCATGACGACCCTACGGTCCGACTCTTTTGCTCATAGTGCGTCGCATGTGAGGCCTCTTTATCTGAATTTAGTTTCTTCTCGAACAGTTTTAATTTTCTCTTTTGTACGAAAATTAATTTAATAAGAAAATATGATAATAAGTTAAAACGACTTTCGTGTGTCCTACATATAAACAACTTTGTGAAACAAAATGAGTGCATATATCATACTTTGTCCTCACAAAAATGGATCAGGGTTATCTTTTATTTGGTATAGCTAAATTCGTACATGGCAAAAGAGGAATTATATTAGACCAAAGCCAACCAGTTTAGTTTGATTTATATGGTTTGTAATTTCTAAAATAAATTTATCAACTAAGGAAGACACATAACTGTGAAAAGAAAAAAAATCGTTTAATCAAGTATTTTGTCTTTTCTTATCTCAAAAGTTCTTCTCTAATCTTTTATCTTAACATCTTATTTCACTATGATGGGTCTACTGGATCATCTATTTGCTGTTTTATTGCAACTGCACGACTGAGTCTGTTGATTTACCGGATATGATAAACAACATCACTTTGTCTCTGCAACGGCTTGATCCTAGATATCATATTGTGAAAAAGGTTCTGGTTGGAAACTTAAACCTGAAATTCATCAAAAAAAAATCAGAATAATTCTAGGAGAGATACTGGACCATGTTCTTGGTAATGAATTGCCTCCAAATGTATTGTTGGCTTCTTCAGATTCAGATTTTACTCTACCATTACAATTTTTGAGGCAAAACGGCTATAATTTATTTTTAACTTGTACGTGCTGTCAAAACAGTCTTTGAGAAACGAGGTAATGTATGTATGGCGTTGGGACTGAATGTCTACTGAAGTAATAGGTCCCACACTTAAAAACTTACCGAGAGACATATAAGATAAGAAGACTTGGAATTAGGTCTTTATCAAGATTAGAGAGATCTTTTTGTTTAGGATTATATATTTTCTTTTAGAGAGATCTTTTTTTTTTCTATATCCTTTTTTGTTTAGAGAGATCTTATGCTTGATATATATGTACAAATCTCGCATGTGAGATTGATGGGAGCTGAGCTAGAAATGGTGTTCTAGCTTCTCTCTTTATGAATTGTACTGAGCTTACTATTTTTTTGCATAACTAGTGAACCTTAAAGCAAGAAACTCAAAAAAAAAAACTGAAAAAAAGATTGGAATTTAATTGATATTACAAATGCGTCAAAACTAAAAAAAATTAAAAAATACGTTAATCGAATACAATAATAATAATATATTTGCCGACTAAAAAAAACATATTTAAAACTAGAGTAGTTTTCGCATTGGGTATAGTTGATTTTATGACAAGATCGATCGATTCATTAGTGACGACGATCCTTTCATTTTAAAAATCACATTCGAAGTGTATTTTTTCGTGATGTTCTTTTTTTCAGAATCTTTTGTGCATCATCGGTTTTTACCAACTGATATACTAAACCCATAATAAGACGAAAACTACTTGAACTGAATGTGATAAAGATCATTTAGGGATTTGGGTTTTGACTTGGTTTGTTTGTTTATTAATTATATTGGTCCACTTAGTTATAGACTTACAGTGAGCAACGTATACCTTTCGCGAGATGCCAACCAAGTATGTGATATCTAGAAACAATATTAGGGAAATTACTAGTACTAACAATTATATATGAAAATTAGCGTGTAGCTTGCCCGAGTAACGTCCAAATAACAAAGACACGGACGTCGCTACAAAAATTTACAATACATGTAACCAATTGTGGTTGCAAGTGGTATCCATTGCGTTTTTATGCAAACCAGTTAAAGCATTTTCGATATATATCATGATTTTTATCCAGCTATAAGATAAAATCTTATATATGATCTCCAACGGCGATCCATTGTATTAGTCTTTTTGGACTATAATTACAAAGAAAAGAAAAACTATAGAAAATCTAAGATATGCTGTGATCATTATGTTGGGTGTGAGTTCAATGATGATAATGTTTAAGGTTAGATACAAAATGCGTTAATAAGTATTATCGACGACATTTTCATCACGAATATGAAAAGATTAATATTTTTGGCTTAAAAAAAAAATGAAAGAGGAAAGATTTTGCCATTAAAGAGGTGACACGTTCGAAGAGTAAAGCCTCAAGAAAAAAAGAGATGACAACGAAAACGGATGGAGACGTGAGAGAGAAGGTGGCATAATAATTGGGGTCAAGTGTGAGATGTCTTCTTTGATTCCTTCAAGGCTCAAGGACCACCCACCACTTTCTCACCTCCTCCGCCTCCTACACCTTTTTTTATAATTATCCTCGTGCTTGCTCTCATATAACCTTCTATATAGGGATTAGCCTGATTTGAATCCGAAAATCGAAATGGACGATACATGCATATATTTCGTGAAGCACAAGCCTCCGTTGAAAACGTAAAAAAAAAAAACCAAAGTAGTTGCTTGCATTTTGTTGATATTTGTCTCGGTGTTTAGGGTTGCCAAATGGTTCACGTTCGGTCTCTTATCTAAAAGACTCCAAAGAGTATTTGTGGTCTTAATCCGGGCTGGTCCAAATATATATGATTGCTAATTCTCTTAATTTGGATACAAAATGTAGACTTTTTTTATTTTGTCTTCGTAATACTTTCCATTATAAACATCATAATATATAGAAAATGGACATGTGATTTCCATGGTGGACACATCATCATCTATAGATAAAAATAATACATTGATGAAAAACAAACGAGTTATGGTTCGACCAGGCAAATATGAAATATGATAGGTCTCGACCCCCAAAATTTGGACCTTCTTTTATCTTTCTGTGTTTTTCGGAACATCGGACTTTGCCCTTAAAGCATGTTTACTTATGGCTAATTTGATAACAACAAAACTCAGCAAAATCCTTGAAATTTTGCCATTTTCGGGATCCCTTTTGTACTAACACAACAACCATATATTAACACCAAAAATGGCCCAACGTTATGGAGGAGTGGTCATTTTCTTATAGCATCGGCAAGTTTAATAAGTGTCATTCTCAATGCGGCTGTTTTATACACGTTGACCCGAAAGAATTGACCCATCAGAACATGAGGACATGATCTGATATTTTGTCTCTTTGTTACCATTGGACCACAGACGCTGCCGACCGATCCGGTGACGGCTTTTGCCTTTTGGGTTTTAAGTGTCAATGTTTTTCAACCAAAGAGACAAGTTATCAACTTTTCTACAGTCAAAATTGTTGACTGATCCAAGTACTTGAATCCAATGGTCACATATCTTATCTACAGCTAAAGGGTCATGACTTTGATGGGGAAACTTTTTCAACATGTTGGTGACTTTGTTGCACCTCCAAATCTCGCGAATTCAGTGTTCATGACTAGTGATCGCGTTTACTAATTTTACATAATTAACAAGTGCGGAGACTTGGAAGCCACTTTCATAATCTGTAGGCTACTTTTAAGGAGATGCTCACTTGTATCTAGACTAGTGGAGAAAACTATTATAGATGAATTGCGAAATTACACTAGGTTGTTAAAGTAACTTCCGTAAACATCAAAACCATCAAAACAAACATTACTTCTACTGTTTAAATTGTTCAATACTGAACTGGTTTGACAATGATCATTCAAGTACTACAACTTATTTTGACAGTGAAACCCAGCATGAGAGACTCACAGTTCAAACATAGAGACTTGATCAGGCCTTAATAGCGTCGGCTCTAGGTTTCCATAGCCCTAACCTGTATTTCTGGCCATACTTCAGTATCAGTTTCCTCTGCAAAAACAGAAATTCAGCACTGTGAAATCCATAGGCAATATAAGATAGGATAGTGAAAAACTGAGTCAACAGAACATATACAAGTATAAGGTGACATTGTTTCCTAAACCCAATCAACTTTCAGATAATAACAAAGCAGAAGTTATCCCCACAGGATCAGGAAATAAGGATATCTCGATCAGTTTCTTTCACTCATCCCTTCAAAAATGGAAAATTTCAAGAGTCCAAACAATGATGTAAAGGAACGTATCCAATATAATAGGACTATCTAATCCCCTACATAGTTTCAGATAGTTGAAACCAAATGGGCAATGAATGAATATTGAAGCAAAAGTGAGACTTGGGGTGGGTATACTTACATGTTTGCAAGGGATGCCAAGCTTCTTGAGTCGGAGGGTACGAGTCACAAGCAGTTTATGAAGGTCACCGATCTCAGTTTCAATTTTGGCAATGTGAGTCTCAGCTCCTTTACCAATCCCGCCTAGGAACTCTGGAATCCCAACCTTCACTACAATACCCACCATATATATATACAAGAATCAAACATAGAACCACATCTTCAGAACCAAAATTCCTAATCACATTGATCTTAACTGATTAATGGATTGCTACAATCACTGAATCATTCCAGGATAAGAAAATGGATCTGAAACCCAATCGAAACATGCCAAGCAATCAAAAGCCTAAGCTTACTCATAAACCTCCATATCACTCGAAAATTCGTAGAGACTAAAGACGACACGCAAATTTCTCAGCCACTAGATTACATAGTAAAAAGCAAAATCCACCAAAAATTCAATCCGAACGCAGGAATAGAAAGCACGCACCGAAGTAAGTAGGTTTGGAGTAGAATCTGGGGAGGCCTAGAGTCGAAGACGAGGGAGTTTTCCCTAAAGCTGCTCTCGCGCTCTGAATCAATCGTGCCCACGCCATCGTCGGTGCTCTTCTTTCACGTCGTCTGAGCGAACCCTCGGATTTGGCCGTTTGGGATTTTCTACTCGTGAAGGAGGAGGCTTAGGCCTGGGAATCCGAACCGAACCGAATTGTCCGAACCGAACCGAACCGAGATTCGGACAATTCGGTTCGGTTATATTTGTTTTTTGATTCCGATCGGAATGGTTTTCAAAAAATTTCGGTTTTGTCTTCGGTTCGGTTCGGAGAGACAAAACCGACGGAAACCCGAAATTTAACCCTAGGTATATAAGCTAATACACCGGTTTATATCATTAGTTCTAACCCTAAACCTAATCTATCTAAACTCTTCCTCTTAGCGGCGACAGAGAAAGAGATTCTCGAGTTTCTGATCTGATCCTGTGTTGTCCTGATCAACCTTGTGTTTAATCTTCAGTGTAAGTTCTTTTGTCTTAATCCTTTTGTTGTAAAGCATCGTGTAATCCTTTTGTCTTAATCCTTTTGTTTTATTGTTGTCCATCTTTGATTCGTTGTATAGCTCTAGGATTTGTTGTTCTTTGTTTCATTCTTTGCTTTTGATGTCCGATAGTTGGGTTTGGTTTCATTCTTTGCTTATGTTGGGTTTGGTTTCATTCGTTGGGTTTGGTTTCATTCTTTGGTTATGTTGTCCGATTAGAACTAAGTATCCTTTGGTTTCATTGTTTGCCTTTGATGTCTGATAGTTATAATTAGAACTAAGTATGTGTTGTTACTTATTAGAACTAAGTATGTCTTGTTCTTTGTTTCATTCTTTGCTTTTGATGTCCGATAGTTGTAGTTAGAACTAAGTATGTGTTGTTACTTGTTAGAACTAAGTATGTGTTGTTACTTGTTAGAACTAAGTATGTCTTGTTACTTGTTAGAACTAAGTATGTCTTGTTCTTGGTTTCATTCTTTGCTTTTGATGTCTGTTGTAGTTAGAACTAAGTATGTGTTGGGTTTGGTTTCATTGTTTGCTTTTGATGTCCGATATTGTTAGTCTTTAGACTTGTACTGATCTATGCTTTTGTTTGTACTGTTAGTGTTAGTCTTTAGACTTGTACTGATCTATGCTTTTGTTTGTACTGTTAGTGTTAGTCTTTAGACTTGGACTGATCTTTGCTTTTGTTTGTACTGTTAGTGTTAGTCTTTAGACTTGGACTGATCTTTTTCACTTGTTGTTTTTAACAGATGTCTCATGACTCTGGGGAAGAGAACATTGACCCGGTTCTACAAGAAGAGATTGATGATGGTCCGACAGCTTCTCCAGTTGGTGGGAAGAGACGACGAACTCAGGCTACAACTTCTACTATACCGTCTCAACCGAGGAAAAAGCCAGCTCATAGATCTCCGGTTTGGGAGCATTTTATTCAGCAAGCACATGATCAGGCCCTCGCCAACTGTCGGTACTGTGGTCAAGCTCTAGGATGTGACACAGTGATTCATGATCATATTCTATTTAGTTGTTGTTGTGTTGTGTTTGTTCGACATTGTTGGTTTATTGACAAGTTTCACTTAAAACCGAAATAACCGAACCTCCGAACCGAAATAACCGTGTCCGAACCGAACCGAACCGATCGATTAGTCGGTTAGATTCGGTAGAGTTTTCAGATTCCGAATAACCCGATAACCGAATAAACCGACCCGAATTAACCGAATAAACCGAATTCGCAGGCCTCAGGAGGCTGCTTAATTCGGCGTCGTTTGGTGGGAAATAGATCCACTCAGACACTCACTCAGTTATTTGACTTATAATGGGCCCAGCCCATTACCTCACTATTTTTGAGAAAATAAGATATTTTGTATTTACGCTCACAAGGTGTTTGTCAAAATTCCTGTCTGGGATTGGAATGTTTAATTCTGTTGTGTGTCCAAGTGGAAGGAAACGGTTTATGCATATGAGATGATCTCGGAGAAGAGTATCATGACCTGATCATGACATCAAATTATCCATGATTAATTGTTTTGGTGCTCTAAAAAGGAGCAAAGAATGGTGGTTGAATCTGCTTGTAACGTGTTCGACGAAATGCTCCTGAGAGTTTTGTTGGCATGAAAGTTGTATATGGATTTATGGCAGACGAGGGTTATGGCTCTTGGCTTTCTCCTAGTCCAGGAAAACAAACCTATAAATCGTGAGTTTTTTTTCGATATTGTATATTTCTCTTGACATTGATGACTTGGTTTAATAAATCCAGCTAAACTCTGGTTAGTTCTCGTTGGATTATCATTAGGTTTAGAGACAGGAATTTTGTTAGAGATTAAGTGCACTAAGTAATCACTCTTGTTTGTTGGTCAAGTTAGTAAGAACATGAACGTTGGTTTTTAGTTATGTTATGTTTCATCTGATTTCTTAGAAAACATATATATATATACACACCAGATGAGTTGTTGTACTATTAGTTTTGTTAACCTGTATAACATTTGTTGCAACAGGATTGTTTATATCCTAAGCCTGTTTATGGACAAAACCAATTTAGATAAGAATCTGAGACTTTGCTGCGGCTCGAGAGCATTTCTTCCGGCCTGCTTTGGTCAGAACGCAGACACAAGTCTCTAGAAGCTCAAGGTCTTCTTCCCAGAACAAGGAAGATGCTATTTCAGGATTTTGCAATAGTTGCTTTGAAGTTAAGAAGCCAGCAATTGTCCATGTCTGGTAGAGCCGGGACTGTTTTCCAATGAACTTCCCATTTCTTGTATCGTAGTACTCTGGCCACCGATCAGCTTGGAGCCTCTTCTCTGCCAAGGTAACTGCTTTCTCTGCTAATTCTGGTCTACCCATCTTGATGCATGCCAGTGTGAACTAACAAAAATTTTAACACATGTGAATTAATGTACAGCACGAGCAGATATATATATATGTAGTCTGATTAAAAACTCATGCTTACTTGCCAAAGAAGTGTTGGCCATGACCCGCCATTGTGGTAAGACCAAGGCCTACAGAACATATAAAGGAAGTCTGGTCCATCATTTAAAACGTATATGCAGATATAATTATTGTATACTACTTCAGAAAAAAGTATCAATATCGGAACAGAGAAGAACTCACGTGTTCTTTGGGTCACTCCCGGTTATTATATGCCACTCTGAAGATTCCAAAGCCGGGTAACATATCTTAAGCGGCATATGACCAACGAGATCGTCCCATTTCTCTTCAATCAAATTTAATATAGCTTGGTTCTGTTTTGGTGTTCCTAATGAGGAGATGATTGACAAGAGGTTTCCCAAGGTGAAGAACCTGAAATCCATGTGAGCAGGCTGGAGGTTTCCTATCAGGAATCCACAGTCAGAGCTTTCAGGAACCCAATCCATTAGCCACGGAGAAACCTGCTCTGGGTAGATATTGAACTTATTAGTGGCATCCATAGAGTACTCCTCTGTCTTGTAACGGTAAATCTCATTGATTTTGTTTTTGTCAACCCAATAGTTTTCTCTAATGTGAAAAGATAAAGCGCTGAGCCTGTTGCTAATTGTCTTTATTATGTTTTTGGAGCTGTCATTTACAGTTAGCATCTCACGAGAAGACCGTAGAGCGGAGTAAAACAAAGCCTGTGAGATCAACAGAATCATCATGCCATGTTAGTCAAACTTTTCTTTTTGAGAATTATAATCAAGATGAACTTATATGTGTGATTACTTGGATCTCAAGAGGGTGACCGTGGATACCCATTCGTCGATCTATCATGCAAGAGCCATCAGTGACCAACAGTGTGGGAAACATATCAAATCCGTCAGCTAAACACAGGTTCGCAATCATCTTTATCCCTGTCTGCACATCTATCCTCTCTTGCAGTGAGTAATCCCCTGTGATTTTCCCGTATGCCCTCAACAATATTATCCACCATAAACCTGAAAATTTTCTATTTAGACCAGCATGTGTGAATCAAACTGTTCAATTATTATGTTGCCAAACTGAAAGAATCAACAATTATTTATGCTTTGTTACCACGAATCAACAATTCAATCCATTCTTACTCTATTTATGGGAAAATGCAGATTGAAGAAGCTGCAAAGTACTGACCAGAATCAACAGGAGCAACACGACCTATAGCTGCTTCGCCAAAATCTGGATCCAAAACCTCTTCGAACTTGTCCTCTTCGAGAGGTAAAGTTCTGACTTTGAAACTCGCAGGCATCAATCCTTGTCCTGGACTATAACAGTCAACTGTTTTCTCCCAACTCTGGAATCACAACACACATAACAAAACTAAGGTTCATATATTTGATTTGAATGCAAACTCTTCGCTATTAAACAACATTTTCTGTTTTTTTTCAGGGAATGAGCATCAATACCTGCAACTGCAGTGTGTGAAGAAGGAAATTTCGAACAATTTCGCTTTCTCCCTTCAGCAGAAAAGCAAGAGCCGAAGGTACAAAATCTCTAATAAAGACCTGATCATAGTTTGATGGCAGTGTGTCTGTTGGATCTTTAGCAGCCATCGTTCCTACAGGGGAATCGCAATATGTCACTACAGAGTCCCTCAGCAATCTCCATGCCTCTTCCTCGGATTCATTGCTCTTAATACCCTCGTAACAATCTCCGTTTACCCTTTTGTCATCTCCATTGATCACCTCTTCATCTTTCTCATCTCCCTTTAACCTCTCCAGATCTAAAGGCTTCACATTTAAGCCGTTCTTGGTGTGTATTTTACCCACGGTCGGGTCATTCGCGCAGGTGGTGGAAGCAGAGAGACTTCTTGCCTCAGAAACAACCTGAGCTGTAGTAACAGAGCTCTGCCTGTCGGTACAAAATGGTACAGCATTTGTGGGTGTGAGGATTCTGTTTGATTCCGGATTCTTGTTTTGGTTTACGCAGCTTGAGAACCGAGAAGGATACGATCGAAACGCAGGGTCTCGGATGTATTTAGATGGAGAGATTCTTGTAAAAGCACGGAGAATGCATTGTGAAGGTATCATCATCGTTGAGTTTCCAAGAAAAGTGATGGCATTCATAATCAGGATCCAATACCTAATTAGATTGAAAAAAAGGC
Source organism: Camelina sativa (assembly GCF_030686135.1). NCBI lineage: Eukaryota > Viridiplantae > Streptophyta > Magnoliopsida > Brassicales > Brassicaceae > Camelina > Camelina sativa. The sequence goes on from NC_141894.1 coordinate 2,290,526, forward strand.
TTCTTTTGTGTTCGTTATTTATCTGAAAATTTTGTGATTCCTCAAAATGGGAAAATCTGTATTAGGAAGAAAAAATGTTTGTGGAATTTGGAACTAGTTTACCGCTATTTTGATCGCATCAAGCATTAAGGTTTCTATTAATACACCAAACTTCATTTTCGAAAATTCCTATTTGTGTACAAGTCAAAAATATTAAAGATTTGCTTGCTTAATGTGTGTTTACCCTTTGTTTAATCTAGTTTAAAGTATGTGTAACTTTAGATGCAACGTTAGTACCGGACACGTGACAGAGATCCAACTAAATAAAACACAATCACAAGGATCATTACGGCGTTTTGGTAAAAAATGACAAGAGAACAGGTTCGGTTTTTTGTGTTTATCTAACTCCGAACCAAAGAAGACCACTTGTAAAGGCCACGTGAGACAGTCCGAACCTTAAAAGTGAGTTTTCCCGTCCACCTTCTCTCGTTCCCCATCCACACATGTCCCTTAATCATAGCTTTAGCTCTACCAAATTATAATAAAATAATTTAGTAACATTTTTTTTTCTTGTCACACACTCACACTCACACTCACATCCCCCCCATTGTTTATGTTGTAATTATGAAGTATTTTTTGGGTTAATGATCCACATATTATTCTTCTTTGCTATATAGTTTGAAAGATGCGAATTTGGAGAATATACATATAACTGCATTAATGATTTGTTGTACGTCCCTAGACTGTAGTTGAGTAGTTGTGTTTGCCGAGGATTTTGGAGGGAAAGTTTGATTTTTGAAGTTCAAAGTTACCTTTTTTCTCAGTTTCTCTCTCTCTCTATAGCCAAATTCATTTATTCTGATTTCATTTGGATAGCTGTCTGTTTACTTCTCTTTCCTTATTCTCTCTCTCTCCTCTGTTCTTGTAGATATAGAAACTGAGAAATTAGTTTTTTAGATTCATCATTCATGCCATAATCAGAGAGATCTGATCTGATCTGATCTGTAGACTTGTTGAAAAAACGCAGAAAACACTCTTTATTTCTCACAGATAAGGTAAAGTCACAATCTTTGTTTTTTGATTTTTTATTACTTACTACAATTATTTTGTAATTGTGAAATACACTCTTCATTTATTTTCCTGTATTAATGGTCAACTACCATGTTCACATGCACCACAAAAAAGGAAATAAAAAACTAATTTTTATTTTTCTTTCTTCTTCTCTGTTTCAGAGTTTTGAGATTTGTGATTATGTGCATGTAAGAGCTGAAACAAATCATCAAGGTGTAGTAGTCATTGGATGAGAACTTAATCGAATGTCTTGTTCTGACAAAACGACGGTGGATCCACTTTTGAGAGATTTAAATGAGAAGAAAGAGAGTTTCCGGCGGAATGTGGTGTCTTTGGCGGCGGAGCTGAAGCAAGTGAGGGGTCGTTTGGTTTCTCAAGAACAGTCCTTTCTTAAAGAAACCATAACTAGAAAAGTGAGTACCTTTTCTTTTAAATGAATCATTTATTCTATGATTGATTTGATTCTCTTCCTTTTTTCTTCATGTAATTTAATGGTGGGGTCAAATCTCAATTTCTGAGTTTTAAAATAATTGGATCAGGTAGAAATGATTTGGTTTTTCTTTTGGTTTGTTTGTTTTTTTCAGGAAGCAGAGAAAAGAGGGAAGAATATGGAAATGGAGATGTCTAAATTGCAGAAGAGATTGGAAGAAAGGAATTGTCAGCTTGAAGCTTCTGCATCTGCTGCTGACAAGGTTTTACTCCCAAATTTGCTTCCCTTTCTTAGTATGATCCAAAGGTTTCATCTTTGTGGTCTTTGTGTTATTTCTTGAAACTTGATCTGTTCTTCAAAGAGTTATTTGAGTGGTTTTAGAATCCTATCAAGATTAAGAAGAGAGCTTTTGAGACATATCTTCACATGGTTTGGCTCTTTATATTTGTTATTAGGATGTAATATATATGATACGAGTTTGTTGGTTTGGCAAAGAATATGATATTTTCAGTGTGATCCATTTGTGTATTAGTGATCTAAGCTTAAGGTTGCATTGTTCCATCTTTGCATTTATGTTCTTGTAATGACATATACTCTTGGTTGGACTAACTGATTATACAATCTTTGTTGTTGAGAAAATAGTTTATCAAAGAGCTGGAGGAATTTAGATCAAAGCTTGACGCAACTAAGCAAACTGCAGAGGCTAGTGCTGATTGTGCTCAATCTACACATATCCAATGCTCAATGCTTAAAAAACAACTTGACGACAAGACACGTTCTCTCAGAGAACACGAAGACCGTATGACTCAGCTCAGTCATCAGCTTGATGATCTACAGAGAGATTTAAGCCTAAGAGAGTGCTCAGAAAAGCAACTTAGAGAAGAAGTTATGAGAATCGAGCGTGAAGTTAGAGAGACCATTGCAAAGGCTGGGATAAGTGGCATAGACTGCGAGCTCCGGAAACTTCTAGAAGATATCTCTCCAATGAAATTTGAGACGATGAATAGACTAGTTGAGGTAAAAGACGGAGAGATTACAAAACTGAAAGATGAGATAAGGCTAATGTCAGGTCACTGGAAACATAAGACTAAGGAACTCGAATCTCAGGTGCGTCCATGTTTTGCCTTTATTACATTTGTGTATATTCTATCTAAATTCTGAGTGTAAGTTTCATTCTTTTAAAACAATTAACAGCTGGAGAAACAGAGAAGAACTGATCAAGATTTGAAGAAGAAAGTACTGAAACTAGAGTTCTGTCTACAAGAAACACGAAGCCAGACAAGAAAGCTGCAGAGGGTAAGTAGTCTATAAGTCCATAGTTTAAAACATTCGTGTAGCTTCTTGCTTTGGATCAAAAGGGTTCTTATTTTTGTTGTGTGTGTGAATGAAACACAGAAAGGAGAAAGAAGGGACATGGAGATCAAAGAGATAAGAGATCTGATGTCGGAGAAACAAGAGCTTAATGAGTCTTCTTGGGATAAACAGAAGTTTTGGGACAATCCAGGGTTCAAGATCGTTGTATCAATGTCTATGTTGATGTTAGTGGTAGTCTCCAAGAGATGACTTTGTCTTTTTTTTTTTGGTATTGTATAAATTTAGTTGGAGATAATTAATGGAAATCTAACTAATGTATTAATTGATGTGTATGTGGTAGTAAAAAGTAAAAACAGGCTTCCGTTTAACAAAACTGCGTTGCCCTTTATTTCTTACTTAGTTACTTTGTTCTTTCTCTGTTTTGACTTTTTAATGTTACTATAATAATATTTACGGTTAACTTATGACAACAAGCTTCCGTAGCTCAGTTGGTTAGAGCGTTGGTCTTATGAGCCGAAGGTCGCGGGTTCGAGCCCCGCCGGAAGCATATTTTTTTAATTTCTTAAGGCCCATTAAGAAACCCAATTCATAAATAAAAACTGGCCCATGAAAATTTTCAAATGGTTTATTTTGTTTTTTCTTGCCTCTCCGACACGTTCGACACGTGGCCCCGGTTCAGCCTGTAATCACTCTTTGGAATATTCCGATATATATCCCATAAATATATATATATGCGTGTATGTATGTATGCATATAAGCAAGTAAAATACAAAATTGCCCATACTTTGTCGTTTTCGCACCGTCCCCACTTCTCACAGCTTTGTCCAAATATTCAAAATACTCCAAAATAATTAAATTATTCGGTTGTTTCTTTCGACTATATTTAACAAGTAGTAAATTATTACTACTAATATACATAATAATAAATTAGGCTGGAAATGTCATTATATTTATGGCTGTTGGTTGTTGAACTAGATACTCATAATTTTATAGCAGACAATTGTATGACATCAATGAACTAATTATTGGACCTATGTAAGAAGCTGTTCTTTTTAACAAAAGCACAGATTAGAAAGAAACAAAAAAAAAACTGCAAAATAATGATATACTTTATAGAGCAGATTAGTCCATTTAGCTTAGCAACTTTGACAATATGAGTTTGACTAGTTTTAAATCTAAAGTTGGGGAGAAAAAATGGTTCTCAGAATAGAGCTACTAAAATAAATCCATATAGTATTTATATGTGCCGGTACTTATAGTATCAAAGTTAATGAATTAGTTAAACATACTACATATTTTTGTTAATACTTATGTCACTTTCAACCTAAGACCACTTCCATTGTATTTCTCTATTTTTTTCTCTAAAATAGAGTAACTTAAAAATAGAGCATTAGTTTCTTCCAATGTATTACTCTATTTTTATCTCTATAATAGATTTAGTGTAAAAAAATAGAGGTGAGAATAGAATTGCTCTATATATAGAGCAATCCTATTATTTTCTCTATTTTAGATAAAATATAAAATAGGATTGGAGCAAATGTTGCTATATAATAGAGATTTGACTCTAAAATAGAGTAGGGTTGGAGATGCACTAAAACAACTTCGAGATAAAAAAAAAAAAAAGAGCAGAGAAAATAAACGTTTAAAGTATTAAGGGTATAATAATTTAATAAATATATGATGAATAAAGAGGGGCCAAAGTTTGAATGGTCAAAACTCAGAAAAGAGGAAAAAACAAAAACCAATGTACTTTCAAACTCCCAATTTACTAACTCCGAAGACTCTCCACCTTTTTTTTTTTTTTTTTCTTTTTTTTTTTTTAAATTTAATTTATAATTTGATGATATAATATGACTGTCACCAGCGCATTGTAGCATAGACAACACCATCTCATCAAATAAAAAAGAGCCAAAGCCCACAAAAAAAAATTATTCATTCGTCAGACCAACAAAAAGGGGGAGAAGAGAGAGAGAAGAGGGGGGGGGGGGATTCATCATTCAATCAAAGCTTCGTTAATGGATCTATCACTACTAATCATATCTTCTTGATTTATATTATCATTTTCCCCTTCTTTTTCTGGGTTTCCCGGGTACGTTTCAATCTATTTCTCTTTCTTTTTTGCGTTTTTGTTCTTAGATTTCTCTTTTAAAATTCTGGGTTCTTATAAAGTTTTCCAATTTCCACCAATAATTCATGGTAGATGTTTTTTTTAGATAGATCGGTTGAGATTTGGTTTTTTGACAAGATGAGATAGATTTCTATGTTATTCGTCCTTTTTTTTTAATTAGATTTTTCTTCATAGGTTTTCTCTTTTTTGGGGGGTGATAATTGTGTCCAATGTCTCGTTAAAAATCAAAACTTTGCATGTTGGTAGCTTCAAAGATGAGTCTTCTTTTGAGTATCGTCAAAATCTATGAAATTGCCTCCAATGGAACTGATTACCTTGTAACTGTTAATTACAGATATGGTTTATGAATAATCATGAGCTAACGATCACTTTGCTATATGGTTATCTCCTGCAGGGTTGAGCTTTTTTTTTTTTTGGTATCTGATTGAGATTTGAAGAGTGGTGACAGAAGAAGAATTCTTCATTTCTATACAAATTCTTCTGTGTTTATTTGTATCTTTGGGATGGCCTCCGTGGGCATAGACCCTAGTGCCGCGGTTAGAGATTCTTCTACTGGAAACGCTACTGATGTTGATAGATTACCTGACGAGATGAAAGACATGAAAATTCAAGATGATAAAGTAAGGACTTGATGCCATTTTTGCAGGTAGTTCTATGGTCTTTTTATTTTATTTTTCACTGACATATGTGTTAATGATCTCTAGGAAATGGAAGCTACAATCGTGAATGGCAATGTCACTGAGACTGGCCATATTATAGTAACTACTATAGGAGGAAGAAATGGCCAACCTAAACAGGTTTGTCTTCTGCAAAACCGATCCTTTATTAGTTGATTCGATAGGATTTTTCAGTAAGCTAAGTGAGTTTCCTTTGTATGTTTAAATTGCAGACAATCAGTTACATGGCGGAGCGAGTTGTTGGACACGGCTCTTTCGGTGTTGTGTTTCAAGTGAGTGTTAGTTTTTGTTCTTTCTTCTGAGTGTCAGCTTCTCTATGAAACTGTGTCTGACCAGCTTCTTTATTTTGTTCAGGCTAAATGTTTGGAAACAGGAGAAACTGTTGCGATAAAGAAAGTTCTGCAAGATCGGAGGTACAAGAACCGCGAGCTTCAAACAATGAGGCTACTTGACCATCCTAATGTTGTGGCTTTGAAACATTGCTTCTTCTCAACTACTGAAAAAGACGAGCTTTACCTCAACTTGGTTCTGGAATACGTTCCAGAGACTGTGCACCGCGTCATCAAGCACTACAACAAACTTAACCAACGAATGCCTCTCGTTTACGTCAAACTATACACATATCAGGTAGATTTAATATCCACAAAAGTGTGCTTACAATTTTACATGTCTTTGTGGAGATTTTGTTTAAAGAGTTTTTCTACGTTTTGCAGATTTTTAGGTCCTTATCCTACATTCACCGTTGTATCGGCGTGTGTCATCGTGACATAAAGCCTCAAAACTTGTTGGTAAATCCACACACTCATCAAGTGAAACTTTGCGATTTTGGAAGTGCGAAAGTATTGGTGAGTTTGATGAATCTATCACTCCAGGGGAACATTTTGAAGCAGTGAGGTTTATTCATTTATTGATCAATGGTGGTTCTTGAAACAGGTAAAAGGAGAACCAAACATATCATATATCTGCTCTAGGTATTACAGAGCACCCGAGCTCATTTTTGGAGCCACAGAGTATACTACGGCCATTGATGTCTGGTCTGCAGGATGTGTTCTCGCAGAGCTTCTTCTCGGACAGGTAAAAAACTGTTGTCAAATCTCAAATCAAACATCTTTGTTCTGGTTAAAACGTTACTCCGTGGTTGACCAATCTGTTCTTTTGTTCATATCAGCCATTGTTCCCGGGTGAGAGCGGTGTTGATCAACTTGTAGAGATAATAAAGGTACTACCTTTCTTCTGATTTCACTCTAATAACTGTGCCAGGTTACACCTATTCAATGTATAATGATATACTTCATGTATTGATGAATTGAGTAGGTTTTGGGAACACCAACAAGAGAGGAAATCAAATGCATGAACCCCAATTATACAGAGTTCAAATTTCCTCAGATTAAAGCTCATCCATGGCATAAGGTTTGTATGTTCACATTACATGTCAAAGTTCACATGTTTTGTCTTCTTTAATTAGCTGTTAATTGCAACATTTTTCATCATAATCCAGATTTTCCACAAACGAATGCCTCCAGAAGCTGTTGATTTAGTCTCAAGGCTTCTTCAATACTCTCCCAATCTTCGTTGTGCTGCTGTGAGTATTTTTCTAAGTCATCTCATCTCACCTTCATTTATTCTGCAAAATCTTTTGTTTCTTTGTCTGATTTGTTGTATGATGTTGCCAACTAGCTCGATACATTGGTCCACCCATTCTTTGACGAGCTAAGAGATCCAAATGCGCGATTACCCAACGGTCGTTTCCTTCCACCGCTCTTCAACTTCAAGCCTCATGGTACTACCACAACTTCCTTATTTTCAAATTGTCAAATGTTGGCCTTCAAAAAGTAACTAAGCAGCTCAAAGAATCATAAAAATGAGACTTGAACTCGTGTTAATTTGTTGCATCTGTTGTGTGAAACAGAGCTTAAAGGTGTGCCTGTGGAGATGGTGGCTAAGTTAGTTCCAGAACATGCGAGGAAGCAATGTCCGTGGCTCGGTTTGTGATTTGTGTGCTATTACCTGCAAACACGAAAACTAGAGCAAAAAGCAGTCTGAGAAATTCATCTCTACTCGTCTCTCTCCTTCTCTGTATTATTATTATGATCATATCTCAATCTGATGATTTAGTAACCCTTTGTTTGTTGTAATGAGTAGAGAAAGAGCGAATCATTTGTGGGGGGTTATGATATTTGTATAAGCCAACAAAAAAAAGATATATTTTTATGAGAGTTTGGTGTTTTCTGTCGCACTCTTACCAAATATCAATAACAGAAGTAGGCGAGAAACACCGATTCAATGTGGGATGATTGCGAGTCAAACACAAGAGCAACACGATTGAGGTGAAGAAACAAAGAACCTAAACAAAGATCAAAAGAAGATAAACTGCAGCAGAAGTAAATAGACTAAAGCCAAGACTGAAACTGTAGAATTTTTGTTTTTTTCTTCTAATTCTTTCTCCTTCATCCCCAAGCTTCATTTGTCCCCTTCAAGCCATTCTCAGTAGCTCTTCTTTCTTCTCCATTCCAAAAGCGGTTCACTTAATGAGTGAGAGAGACTTTCAGCATGTGCAAGAAGACTTGAGTTTTTGTAGACTACAGATCTTAATTTAAACGTTTGATTAGACGATGACAGACCAACTGTGGTAGGTTTTGTCTTTTGTGGCCATTGTATTATTGCAAGACATCTCAGATGATGACAGGCCTACTGTGGCCATTATACTTGAGAGTTCACAACTTGGGAATTTTATAAAGAACTAGCATTTGGCCCGCGCTACGCGCGGTAGTTAGATTAAAGTCTATTTAGGATTTTTTGTTTATATTATTTCTTGGTTATGTAAATTCATCTTTGCATCTGTTTTTGTAGTTGATTTATTTGCTTATGTTGTTTAGTTGGATATTTTTTTAAAATAGGTTTTGCATTAAATATAATTTAGTGCGCTGTTTATTTTTCAAAAATTGGGATCATCATGTGTGTGCTGTTTATCTTTCAAAAATTGGGATCATCATGTGTGTGTTTTTAATGTTTTTTTAAAAAATTATAATGAGAAGTTAACATTGTGTAGTAAAAGTTATTATTTCGCTGTAGTTGTTAGTTTTGCTTAAATTATAATTATTTGTCATTTTGTGGTTGGATTGTTATTTGGTTTTTTTATATGTGGTTATGGGTTAGAGTTTTAATTATTTTCATATGTATTTAGTAAACCGTGGGAGTAGTTTTTTGTCAATGTTTTAGTGTTTGGAGTGAAAAAGGTTGTGGGTTTTACTAAAAAAAATAAATAAAATCAATAACTTACATTTTTGTTTTTTTGCTATTATTTTGTGTTTCAGCCATTGGGTCCAAATTCTTTGTAGGGCTTAAAATGTGTTGGTCTATTGGATCATAATTGGTATGTTATTGAGTTAAGAATGGATTAGTTCTCTTTGAAAATATGATGTCCTCCTGAACGGGTAGCAGATGAGCAATGTTTGCGATCTAGAGGACAGTATGAGTATTAAACCTATTACTTTGATGCTCATAATCCTTTTTTCAGTCATCCCTTTCATCGATCCATAATTTGTTTTTTTCTGTTTGCGTATTTGGGTGATTTCCTGCTCGCTTCGCATCTGTAGGGAATATTTGGTTATCCCCTTGTTGATTTTGTTAAATGTAAGTATTAACTGGTGTGCAAATTTGTTTATATGAAAATGTGTTGTCTTCCTTTGATTTCCTAATTAAGTTGTGAGTTGTTTTGTGTTCTTAATTGTAATTTTTTTCCAATTGTCCCCAGAATTGTGTTTTGGGATAAATTATTTTTTGTGTTTATGTTGATGTTATTTTATACAGTCCGGATTGTTGTTTTTTGGCTCGGTTTTCATTTTCATAAAATTTAGTGTTATGGTTATCTAATTGAGGCACTCGTAGTTTACTAAAGGTTTGTGCATCTCTTACCTTCTTTTGTCTTTGGTGATGGTTGTGTCAACTGCTGCCAAATAATGTTAATTGAGTTCTAGCAGAAAAAGGGGTGATAAATAAAAACAATTTTAAAAGCATCCATAAATTTTCCGTCTTTCCTGGCAAGGGCAAAGAGTTACAACAATGAAAAAGAAAATAGCATTGCATGGTTAACCAAATAAAAAAGATGATCATGAGGTGGGCACATGGTACTGCACAAAACCTTAGTTATGGAACACTGAGCTTAAAAATCTTAAGAATTTAGTAAATAATCACCTTGAGGAGAAAAGGAAGGACAAGTTTCACACCATATGCAGATAGTTGAGACATCATAGCTCGAGCAGCACATTCTGCTGCTTCACGAACTGCTCCAGCTTGGTCAGAGAACAACACCAGAAGTAAGGGTAACATCTTTATCACATACCTAAACTAAAAGAATGTATATTACCAAGTTGCAATATTTACTTTTGGCATATTTATCATTAGAAAGTTCTCTTACGATTCAAATAATTTTCCAAGCTTCTCGCAGAGACATTCAAATGCAAGAAGTGCTCCTTCACGCCGTTTCGCAGAATTTCTGCAGCCAAAACACAAACAACACAGCATAAGTGAAGTAAGGGTAATAGTGAACTTCTACATATTATAGATGTTATACAAAAAGACAAAGCATCAATGACATAAGAAATAACCAGCAACTAATTAGCCCACTTCATTGGAATATTGACTTGCAAGGCAGCCTTTCTATTTGAATATAAATCGATTATGTCAACAGTGTATTACTAAAGAGAATAAACAGAAGAGCTAATGAATCAAAATGGACGGACTATATGCAGAGGATGTTTGGTCCCTCAATATTATAGTGAACAGCTACATAACCTCAGAAAAATATAAATTAAAATACCAAAACACAAGCTTGAACGGCATCACAAGCAAACATGCACTCCTAAAACACCGATACCATATAAATATAAAGTTAAAAGAATGCATAAGAAATACCTGTCAATAAGTGCATCTTGCAAAGTGACTATAAGACCATATTTCTTCAAGCTAGAAATTCCAAAGCCCATAATTACTCCCGCAAGACCAAAAGCTGCCCCTCTACGCTCACCATATTTATCACTCTTCATTAGCTTATCCAAGAGCCTTGAAAAAAGGGCAGGGGCATCCTCCTAACAAAGCATCAGAGATTAACGAAAACAGAATGAAATACTACCCATGCCAAAGCCATTAGGTATAGCAAAAAATGTTTAGGTAAGATCTCAAAATTTGTAGGAAACACACCTGCTTTGATAGCACAAGTGGAGAAAGGCATGTTGAGACTGCACGTTGCACACTTATTTTTTATGTTGTATACCAACTGCTTAGCTGTTTAATTGATCCTCTGTAAGTGTTGCTTGTGTTGCCCTGCTTTGATTTAGTTATTCTTTTTTGATTTTGTATAGCCGAGTTTTTCTATGATGTAGTTGTCCCTCAAGGTAAAGACCTCTTTGCATAGAACTCTTTACAAAGCCATGGAGGTTCATCACTGTCGCTGCTATATTCGCAAGCCCAGGTGTCTCGATATCCTGTCTGAACCTAACTCCTGCTGACAAGCCAGGACCTCCTATGGCAATTGGCACCTGCACACACACATCATGTACAAATTTCACCACTTCTGGTAACAAAACTTCTCATGCTTAATATTTATACTCAGTAGCAACTTCCACATTCTGGTCATAGCCCAAATTGTTTCAGTATTGCTAGAACTTACTGGTTTCAGGGTGGGAGAGGTGAGAATCTGAAGCTTCCCTTCCTTATCAAGAGCAGGCTTGCCGGATTTGTCTCTTTTGACCATGTCCTCAGCATTTCCGTGATCAGCAGTAACAACATATATCCCTCCTACCTGTTCTATGGCATCAAGGATTGTCTGCAAACCAGAGATCAAAAACTCAGTTGAGTCATACCTACTAAGAACGGTTTTTAAACATTCCTATGCCACAAATTTGATTGAAACCATACCCTCACAGCAAAATCAGCAGCTTCACAGGCAACAATAGCTGCGTCAATATCACCAGTATGACCCACCATGTCTCCATTTGACAGGTTAACACGCACCTAAAAATTCACTCACAACAAATTCAGAAGCCGAAATTTTTAGTGGGTTGAGACAATATGACAAGAGAATACACCTTACCTGGTCAAACTTGCCACTAAGGATAGCATCCCTTGCTTTCTCGGCAATATCCATCGCTTTCATCTTTGGCTGGACATTGAATGATATTCCAATATCACTTGGAATCTCAACGTACTCTTCTAACTTTTCACTAAAATATCCAGAGCGGTTGCCATTCCAAAAGAAGGTGACATGGCCAAACTTCACAGTCTCACTGTTTCAGTGAAATAAATTTTCAATGTCAGTTACCATTAACTATATAATCTCATAAAAAAAACACAGGTAGAGAAAGACAGGGATGACAGTGAAAAGGTGTGGAGAGACGCTTCAGGTCGCCCAATGGGGGTTGCGGAGAGTTGAGTTACGTGGAGAGGGTTTTAATTTAGCTGGCAAACAAAAAAGTCTAGATTGGGCTTTTAAAGAGATATGGGCCAAACAAATAAGAAGTGTTTAATAGGTTATGTCGAAAATTAAGAAACAAATAGGAACTGCACTGTCAAAAATTTGACCTCATTAAATAGAGGGAGTGGCTGACGTGGCAGCACCAGAAATGAGTAAAAGGTAACTTTATATATATAGATTATATTGCTAATATATTTTTCTTTAGGGTCAAAATCAAGAATTATTTTCTATGAATTAAAAAATCCCTTGAATGGAAATGTTTAATGTAAAAAAAACTGCTTTCTTACAGATTGATCACTTTCAAGAGGTTGATGAAAGGTAAAAAAGAAAAAAGAAGTTAATAAAAAAAAAAACACAAAGTGAAGAGAATTCCAAAAAACTAGCATTCAAGAAGATATTCTTTACAAGTCGACTTGTTGTGACCAAGTCCCTTGCACCTACTACATTGCAGCTGCCGCTTCATCACTTCTTCCGCAGGCGTTTTCTTCTTTGGCGGCCTCCCTGGCGGTCGCCTTGTTGGTGGAGGCGTTACCGTCACTGCAGAACCTCCAGAACTCTCTCGACATATCTCTCCTTCTAATAACTGGACTGGATTTATCGACAGTGAATACATTGCCCTATAGTTCTCAACAGTAAAATATCTAGAACAGTAATCATATGGATTAAGTCCGAAAGAGTTGATAACCGCGAGCGCGTGGTGACACGGCAAACCTGTTAACTGCCACCCTTTGCAGCTACAGTCACACTGCTTCATGTTCACTAGCTCAAACGTCTCTCCACGGACATGGAACAAGTTGTTATCTGCGGGTGCTACCTGAACCGTTTGCGCTTTTACACTCTCCTTCTCTAGTTTCACTTCCATGGAAGGAGTCAATTTCCCATTGGCTTCGGTGGCACTGATCCGTCTCACGTGGATCAATCCCATGATTTTCCCACGGATCACATCGACCATTTGAGTAATTGGTAGATCATTGGCGTCAGAAGCCCAGCTAAAGAACGGTTCACCTGAGTGTGAAGTCATGTGGTTGTACCGAGCACCCGGGAAGTAAGCGTTGGCCCAGTGATCAGGCTGGCTCTTTTGCACAATCCAGTCATAAGCTTCCGGTGAGAGGCCTTTGATGTTCTCAACATGTCTTTCGAATGAATCAGGTCTCGGGGCATAAGCTGCAGAGTAAAAGTCGTCGACGATTAACCGCTTGATCTCATGAGAGAATGGTCCTTTCAAGTCTCTGATGAGCTCGTCTGTCAAATACCGCAAACAATACGCATGGAACGATTTGTCAAACACTTTTGGGATCGATTCCTGCAGATTCTTTTGTCTATCCGCAACGAAAGTTATCTGGCAAGTTATTTGGCAAGACGTGGATAGCCCAGATCTCAGCTGAAGCAAGAACCATTCCCAGTTATCATCTGTCTCCGCATCGACCACTGCGAAAGCCAGAGGAAACACTTCGTCGTCCCCATCCACAGAAGTAGCAGCTAATAAAGTCCCCTGATACTTCGATTTCAACGGCATACTGTCGAGAAACACAAGTGGTCGACACGCCTGGAGAAAACCAAAAACTGAGGCGTGAAACGAAACAAAAACACGGTGAAAACTTGAATCTTCCTTTGTCGTGAACGTAGCGAGACTCCCCGGATTGCTTTCCATTATCTTCTCGCAGAACAGTGGAAGCTGTTTGTAACCATCCTTGTAAGACCCTTGAAGCTGCTCTCTTGCAATCTCTTTACCACGCCATGCCTGAAAGTAATTCAGCTGAATCCCATACTCTTCCTTGATGTCACTGACAATGTCTTTCGGTTTATAGTTAGGAAAAACTTTCAGCTTCTCCTTGATAATGCTAGCAACCCAGCTTCTGCTCGTCTGAAGCCCATTAATCCCACCTGCACCTTCACAAGTATGTGTTGGATTCATTTTCTTGATACAGATCAGCTGAGTTGTTGATAGCCTTGAAGCATGGATCCTCCAAGGACAACCTTCGGCTTTACACTTAACTGTCACTCGGTGGCTATCGTTCTTTTTGTAGCGGAATCCAAACTGATTTGCAATGGCGTATTTCCGCAGCGCTTCACGGAACTCCGCAACGTTTTTAAACCTTTGACCCACTCCTGTGATTGTGTTCTGCCACTGCTGTGTTCTTGCCTTTGTGAGAATATCTCCTTTCGGATTCGGGACTTCAACAATCGCTGTCATCATATCGGATGGATTAATAACAATCTGTGCATCAGCAGCTCGGTCCATGACTTGCTCCATAGTTACAGCGGGAGGAGCTGAGACTGAGATTGAGATGGGAAGATCTTCTGGTCCCATGGTGTCATCTATCATGTCGTCCATAGGAACCGGGGGAATCGCTTCAGACAATGTTGTTCTGCTTGATCTGGAAGCATAGAGGAACCCTTGAAAACTTCCAAAAAAAACCAGCAAAGATAAGGCAAAATGATGATTAATGTGACGGCTTTGATTACCTGCTAGCCGGCATGTTTGAAAATTCAGGAGCAGCTTCTTCAGGTAAGAGATAGACATCAGCAGTGTTTGAGTTCTCGTGAAATTTGATCATCCGTTTCAAATCTTTATCGTTAGATATCGAGATGAGCGTCTTCTTGTTATCAGGGAGGAAGTATTTGAGAGAAACTGTCCTGACATCGCAATTAAACATCTCCCCAATTTCTGAGATAAAGTCTATGAATGTCATCTGCTCGTCCACGTCTATTGCGTGAGCATCGCCGCCTTTGTACAGCAGTGATCCGCCTTTCTCTGTCTGAAATTCCCCACCAGACATACATATTGCTATGACCCGTTTCCCTGACATGTCCTGAAACAAGCTGAAGAAGAAAATCAAAACACAACCAAACTACCAAATCTCCTAATTTTGTTGGTTTCCTAAAGCTTTCCAATGTCACAAACCGAACACAGAGGAGGAATCGAACTCTGTAAATTACCTACACACAACAATCTAAGCTCTCAATTCTGATGGAAAACTATATAACAAGCATATCAAAATGATGAAAGCACATTCACTGATTCAACCATCAACCAATTTGGTTCCTGAAACTTTGAATCTACTGTAACTCATGAAAACCACAATCATCATCGAATTGCAATACATAAAACAGTGAGTGAGATTGAATTCAAAAAGGTTGGAAAATTTCGAGGAAAAGGTTTCAGCTTTATGAACCTATCTAAAATTCCAGAACAGCTAATCCTCGTAAACCTAAAAATTGATAATTGATAGCCTCAGGACACAGTTAGAAGAATCTGCCACCTAACAACGACATAGCAATAGTAACATTACATCGGAATAGAAGATAACGACGTCGAAGAATATTACTCAGGGTAAAATCACAGAATTTGCGCAAATTAACTAATTTGGGAAATTGGGAAGGAAGAACCCTAAAGCCAATTTTTTATTTGTTGTTGTTGTCTGGGTTAGTAATATAACTTATAATAAGAATGAGAGAGATCGAATTACCTCAAAATTGCGGAGAACGAAGAAACCCTAATCCTAAATTGAAGTGTGTTTTATGATCTGATGATTCTCGGAAGTAGTTCACGACAAGGAAGAGGGAAGAGCCTGACGTGAGACGACCTTTGGTTTTTTTTTTTCTTCTTCTTTTGCATTTATTTTTTTTTCCTCACATTAAAAATACAATAAATTTTAATAATAAGTGTTAAAAAGATAATAATAAATTAATAAGTGTAGTTTTGACCCAAAAAAAAAAACAAAAATTAATAAGTGTAGATTTGAGTTGCTATTGGTAAATTATTTTTCTTATTTTACTGAAAAAACTTATTGAAAAATTAAAAGATAAATTTATTAGAAAATTAATTTTCTTTATTTTATTATATAAGATAAATTTAAATTTGATCAGCATTGCAAAAAAATAATAATAATAATAATAGCAAAGAAATATGTCAAATAATTATCTTTAGCCAGCAATGCAAAATTAAGTTAAAAATATCACCACATCCAAAATTCGAGTGTTTTTTTTTTTTGTAGTGTAATATTTAAGTTTTTTTTTAAATAAAAATGATTCTAGTTTTTAATTAGGTAAGACCCAAAACTTAAATACTTTAAATAAATATAACAAAACCGAAATAAGTCGAATTTGTGGAATGCCTAATTTAGTCCATAATGTTTTTTTGTAAATTAGTATCTAAGTTTAAGTTTTAAATATTTTAGTTTTTAATAAGTTAAAACCTCAAACTTAAATACTAAATAAACGTAACAAAATGGAAATAAATCGAATTTGTGGAATGTCTAAGGATTACAGCATCCAAAATTCAGTTAGTCCATAATTTTTTTTGTAATTTAGTATCTCAGTTTCATTTTTCATTTAATTTTTATATTGTAGGTTTAATATATAATATAAATATTTTATTTTTGTAAAGAGATGGAAAGAAAGAAAATTTACCTGGCTAAGGAATGGATGATTTAGGGGAAGGGAGACGATGAATATGATTGTTGAGCCACTTCCATCATGTGCTTTCTTAATTGTTGGACTCTTAACGTAATTGTAGCCACACACAAAGAGCAACAAAAAAAAGCTGTCCAGGATAGATGATATCTTCACTGCAAAAATAACAAAAGATGTATTATTGTAAACAAATTAATCATTAGAAACTTTAGAAACTATGAAGCGATTCCGAGAACCTATGAGCTAAACAAAAACGCATAGTAGAAAATTTCGAGGGAATATAGTTATCAGAGCTCTGAGCTCTGCTTACCATAAACGATTGTATATTAATGGCATTGAGAAGAAGAATACTCCTTAAAATTTCGTAGAAGCAAACAAGAGAAAGTTTCGTTATGCAAAAAGAACTGAAGCCAACAAAGATCGAAACAGAGTAAAGTAAAAAAAGTTACCTTTTTTTTTTAGAACAGATTGCTTCGATCAGATTAGTCGGAGGCGTAGGGTTAGATTACGAACAGAACACATTGAATTAAATTGCCTGATGATGATCGAAGTAATAGAAGAAGAACACGGAGACGTACGTAGGGTTAGATTACGAACAGAACACATTGAATTATATTTGATTGATGATGATCGAAAGTAGAAGAAGAAGATTAGGAGATGAAGAGCGATCGATGATGAGTCTCTTCTCTTAGCTTAATTTGCACTTTTTATCAAGGATAGTTGGAAAAAAGAAATATTATTTTGAACGTTGGAAAGTAACGGCTACAAATGGCTATTATGTAATAACGACGTTACGATTACTGTGTCTAATCCACTGTGGAGCTCTGTATCCCCCCCCACACACAAACGTGAGAGATTTAAGATTACTTTCATGGGCCTAGGGTCTGCTACAAGATCCAACTGTTTATATATAGCTCGTTAGTCATCCATCCCAAGCTCGTTAGACTTCCCTTACTTGATCAATACAAAAAGACAGATTTAAAGCAAAGGACTTGCTTCTGTCAATAGCAAACATGAGTCGCATTACGTCACGACCTTCTTGAGTCAGCAATCTATTACGTCACTCTTCCTTAAGAATGCAAACTACATGTCGTTTTTTTGAACTCCATCTCTTACGGACACTGCTTGCCGATTCTCCAAATTCATTCGTAACATCGTGCTATCTAAAGGCCAAATAACGTATCTCCCATGCTACTCGAAAGGAATGAATGGTTTACGATTTCACCAAACAAACAAAAAAACGGCAGAATCAGACCAGAAAGCGATATGTTTATATGGACTATGGATTCGTTTTATTTTTAGGGGTATAGTTTCTGCTATGGATTCGTTTCGTTTTTAAACAAAAATAATACTATTAATAATCATTCTAATTGATTACAGCTAAGATAACTCTCTCTATCATCTCAAAAACAATGCGACGACTTAACCAATAGAAAACATTAGTAATAAGAACAAAGGAAATAAATGTAGATGATTCTAGAAACAAGTTGGAGCTTTATTAATCTGTTGGCTATGGTTCCTGCGCTTACGTACTCTGATATTTCTATATAAGTTATTACTTAATTTGGTTCACGTGATGTAAAAGAATAGTTGAGTGGAGAATTTTTACCCTCGAACATAAGACATGTAACTTTGCTATTCGAATCGAATCTAGAAATTACTAACTCACACGTTTAACTAATTACTGTTACCTTCACATCTAGAAATTATGAATAACCTATTTGGACGATGACTCGATGAGACTGAGTCGTTCTATTTTGGGCTAACAAAATTAATCACATTTCATGTTAAAAGATCAATCGCATCATTTATATATATATATATATATATATATAGGGTATAGCCATCAGCCATGCAAGAATTTTGCTGGTCAAACTAGGCGATGAACTCTGATGGAGGTGGATTACCTAGCTGTGGGATTGCTGCTTATAGGTGAAAGATTACCAAAGAAGATTAGGATATATTTTAAGAAAAGAAGCATATTAGATATTAATCACTTCTAATTTTATATATAGCTTGTAGTTGTTGGATATATATTCTACAAAGAAGCAAGAAGAAACTCTTATATATTGTCGTGTATATTAAAATATCAAGTCGTTTTATTCTCCAACAGATTCTTTTTCACTTCTCCTTTTGACTGTGTGCATCCGCCCCACCATATTAGAGAATTCATTATACTTAAAAAATCTATATAGTATTTGATTTTGGCGTTTTGATATGCAATTTACTGTAGCCATCTTCTCATCCTCATTCTAATGTGAAACGGATTATTATTAGCTCCCTCGTTTAATAAGTTCAGCATATATTATTGTAACAAACTACAACGCCTAACTTTATTTTCCACAATACACATATAATGCGTACGTATATTTTAAGTTTAGATATTGCTATTGGATCGGAGTTTGGAAAGATACAAAAAAAAAAAAAAAAAAAAAAGAGAAAAAAGCTCGTCGCATCCTTAAGCATAAATTGGAAATTCAAGTATTATAAGACGATCTTCGTGAATTTGAACCCCTAACGTTTGAGGGGTGGTGATTTGAGAGGGGTTTTTGAGATAATTCACATTCTTAATGACATAAATAACTTATTTGCCACTCATTATTCTTCGGCTAAAACAATAAAAGAATATAATTAGGGTTAACTAGTGTTAATATGAGAAGTGTTTTGGAAAATAAATAAAGTGGCCGTAGTTAGGCAAGAGTTGCTAAAATTGGTAAGGAACGGAGAGAAAGGAGAAGAAAGTGAGAGTATGTTTGAAACTGATAGAAAAGAAAATTCCATTTTAACTAAAACAAATAATAAAACAACGTTTAATTAGAAAAAGATTTGGTTCCAAAAAGAACTCTATAAAAAGGAGGTTGAAGAAAGTGAGAAAGAAAATGCCAAACAAAACAGAGAACTTGGACGCCTAACCAATGCTTTTTGTTTTGGTGTCAATTGAAAACAACACATTACATGAATTTCTTTTGCTAAAGCAAAACCTTCGAGCACCATGTGATTGTGTCACCAGTTCACGTGTTTTAATCCGTGCCGTTAATATCCCCGACGGCCCGACTACTATTACTTTTGTATGCGTTATGACTTATGAGCTTGAGTCTATATAAAACTTAACGTTCAATGTTCATTCAAATAGTCAATTAGTCATATACTATAAGAAATATTGAAAATAAAAATAAATCTTGAGTCACTATTCAAAACTCTCTGAGGAAAAACAAATGCAAACGATTGAGGAGTCGTAATAGAAAGTTCTAGTTCTTGATATAATTTTGAGAAAGAGCTGCATGATTTTAGATAAAATAATAGAGCCACACCAAAATCAAAAGCGAACCAAACTTCGAACATATATATTATATCAAACTCTCTTTCATTAACTTTATTTTATAAATTCTTTGTCTGTATTAATTTATTCTTATAAAATAATGTGCCAGATTAATTTGCAGTGATTATAGTATAAACTTAATTTAACTTGGCGTGTATTATTGTGCATAACATGTATAATAATATATGCTGTCATCTCTTACTATTCTTAACATTTTGGAACGTTCGGTTTATTATATTATTGGTTCACTCGTTAATATTTTGGTGGGTCATATTCCTTATAAATACATGCGCAAACCCACCTCTCCACTTAAGACACCAACACATCAAAACAACTTCTAATAAATAAACAAATCTCTGTCGTCTCTTTTTTTTTGGGTGTATCTTCGTGTTCTTGTTTCTGTCACAAATTCTTCAAGAACGAATAGTAATGGGAGGAAACAAGAGATCACAAAGCAGCAAGAGGTTCTCTCTCTTTAGCTTCTTCAAATCACGAAGATCTCACAACAGAGTGGAAGTGGACGCTTCTTGGGACGACGTCGTTTACACTCGCAAAGCAATGGCTAGTGATGAAGACAAACGTCATTGGGTCGCTGAACCAGGTATCGACCGTAAAGCTTCTGCCTTCATCGCCAAGTTTCATGCCACTCGTGTCTCTGAGTCCGAGCGTCAGACAGTCTCTCCTTACCGATCCGACAAGGCATGATGATGGATTAAGGATGAGTATGATAATCAATGGCTGATTCACTTCTCTGTAAATTGTCTTTCTCTTTTTCTATGTCCTTGTTATAATTCGTTGATTGTGTCCTAAAATGAAGCTTCTCATTCTTTTGCTCTTTTCTCATCTTCTAGCTAGTTCTATCATATGGGGTGTTTTTTGGTTGTGATTCTGTCGGTTAATAACTCAAAGTCATCAGATTCGTCTTTGTATAGTTCCTGCTCGTTGTAAAATCGTCATAATTTAAAATGAATAGAAAAGAATAAAGATTACTACTGAATCCTCATAAATTTGTTTTAAAATGTGCCTATATTATAAGAGTAACAAAGCTTTCTGGATTAGTCAAAATTAATTCCCTTCGTAAATATTTAATGAAGTGATTTAATGTCACGTTTTTCCTACCATGATGACAGAAACAAAAAAAAATGGAGTGAATAAGACTATATTTTGGCTTGCAAACACCAAAATTTACGTTGTGTTTTGTTCGAATTCTCACATATAGACAACAAATTGAACCAAATCTAATATATAGATCAAGTCAGTCATGGTCAAACTGGTTTGAAATTAGAAAACCTATAAACTTTCATATAATAATCAAAGTCAAAACGACGTAACTTTGATTAATCCGACCCATCCGAAATAATAATTAATGAGATGATCTCAATTGCAATGGTTCTAGTTAACGAGTGTATGGGTTTTTAATACAGTACTAATATCCTAGCAAAAAAAGTTCGATCACTGAACGAGATCCGTTCAATATAAAATAACTAAAAGACAAAGATTTGAAGACAGCTATTAGAATCAAACAACTTTATATGATTGATATTATTTGCATGGAGGGGAGGTCCTTGTTTAGTTCCTGCTCTCAGATAATGCAGCAGTTGTTGTACAAAAGGTACATTTACGAGTACTTTTATTCTTCTCTTTATTTCTTCCTTCGCCTTTGAGCCTTTCCTTGGTTCATATATATACTCTTTACTTTTACTGCCAAGTGCCAATTATTACCCCAAAATATTCCCTTGAATTCAAATTTAATGGTTGTAAGTCTAGTGATCTCTTGGGGAGTTAGTGGTGCCTGCATAACTCATGATTTGTGAGTGTGTCAGTCTACGAGATTCGACCACCGCGAATAATAAAATAACAATCACTCACAAAACATAGAACGAAAAGAAACAATTAAAACTAACAAGGCCGCTTAATACTTTCTTGACGCAGCCACATTTTGGTGATTAATGCATATATAATTCATATATACGTTAAAGACCATTGATACCATCATACCTAACTAATGGTTCGTAATTTTCGAAGAGTGAATAAAATGATGACAAACAAACAAAAAAGGTGGACAATAGTAGCCTCAGTTTCTGTTCACGAAAAGAGGAATTCATAGTTAGAATCATGAAAAGGTGTGATTGGAGTACTACTATATATGCATAATCTTTGGAAGACTCATTAATGGCTAGTACTCATCGGTCTCAAATAGTTGACTATTTAGAGAAATGACTACCATCTATTTGCACCCCACATGTAACTCCACTCCCGAATTTGTTCAACCCAAGGATCAAGTTGCACCCCAAAATAACACACAAGGACCACTTGAATAGTTGAATTCATAGAGAAAGTTGGTTTTGAGAAGTATTTGAAATTCAAATTTCTTTGAAGTATCATTTTTTCTTTTCATAAAGAAACCTACTTTTTTTTCATCTAAAAAGCAATGCCATTAATTCTTTTTGGTTCAACTGTTTATTCTGATTGAGAAAGAGATAGTTAAGCAAGAGATTTTCCTTTTGCTTTATTGGTATCAATATGGACCGAACCAACGGCTGAATTTGGTTGTTATACTCTTTATTCATTGTATAGTTTTTATATCTCTAATTAGTAAATTATAAAACTAAGTAATAAAACTATTTTAGATGTTTATTAAGATTCAGCATTGAAAATACAATAGGGTTTTTTTTATATTTTTTTTTTTTTTTGTGAAAACAAAATTAAAATTCTAGAAAACATGAAACAAAGGGAGTCATAAATTCTCCAAGAATGGAATAACATAATAACTCTTATTTTATGAAATACGAAGACAATGCATAATCTAGGGTTGCCGGCCGGGAGTAACAGTTGATGTAATCCATCACAGGAAAACTCATTTGTTCAGGAGAGGTCATCATCTGAGACCAACCATTCTTCTTGCTGATTCTGATTTTGACTCGGATTGTCAATTCCATCTTGATGCACACTTGGACGATATACATCCTCTTGTTGATATTGATTATGACCAAGATGGTTAACATTTGCATTATGATCATAAAAACCAACAGCTGGATTCATCACTGGATAGTAATCTTGTTGGTCAGCAGCAGCAGAAAAATTGTTACCGGGAAAAGCATTAACCTCCTCTGGTATCTGGCTTGGAGAGTTGGAAACATTGAGAGTTGGAAAGAATTGAGAATTCACTTCACCTGAAGATGTTGGTGCCATGACATTTGTAGCAGCTTCGGATGATTCACCATATCCAACATGGGATTGCCTTAGGATTTTGTTTTTGTGGTGATGAAGTTCTTTAAGATATTGATCAATGTACTTACACAAATCTTCACGGTGTCTGTTAGTCAGCTTAAATCTATCTTCCTTCCCACCAAGAAGCTCGAACATGGCCTCTTTCATCATCCTCTCCGCATTGTCCTTCATCTTTCTCTTGTTATTCCCCATGGCTTTTGATATGTTTTGTTTGAGAAAGCCTTCGTGGTTCACCATTTTCTTCTCTTGCTCCATATCTGTCAGCATCTGGAACTTCTCCACGACGTTCTTTACTCCCACGTTCGATGGCCAGGCCTCCGGGGTTGAGTTGGATGGACTGTAAACCACAGCACATGCTTCGATTCCGCAGAGTACGGAAAGCTCGTGGATCTTTTTCAAGAATCCTTTCTTTCTCTTATTGAACGTTGCTCTCCTCATTGGATCATTTTCAATGTAAGATAGGTTTAGCCTCTTTCTCGTCATGATAATGGCCACAATTGAAGAAAAAATATGTGTGTATATGAATTATGTTTTAGTGATTTTGTATGTTGTGTGTTGTTGTTTTAATCAGAAGTTCGTTTATATAGAACAAATGAATTATTATTTTAATTAAAGGATGAGCTGTTAAGCTGGCAAAATTTAATAAAAAGATTTGCTTTTAATCTTATAAAAATTTATTAATTACATTTTTTAAGTAAAAATCTTTAGTGTTGCCACTTGGTTAGATACAATAACGAACATTTATTGGTGAGATTAGCTGTTCAGACTACAAGATTTATTACCATTAAAATAAAATTAAAACCATCACTAATGTTATCCAGCCACTTGTAAAATTCTGGCTAAGAATGAGTAAATGAAAACACCAAAAGTTATCATTTTTTATTTATGAAGATACACTGTAATTAAATTTGGTGAAATTGTTGTCTATATAAATTATAGTCATATTTATTATTTTATTTTGAATAACAGCTAATATGACACTAAATCAGATTATTTACCTTTTGGGATATCATGACTAAACATATTTTAGCTGTAAAACATTATCTTCTCTATCAACTTAATTATTTTTAGATATGATACAAAAAAAATTATCTGGCATTCAACGGATTTTACAGCTTGTCAAGTATATTAGATAAGATTTTGTGAAAAAAAAAGTTCCTTTTGCTCTTCCTTAAAATAAGATTTGCTAGTTAGAGGTAAGATATTTTCTTGGTTGTATCGTTCGAGTAATTCTAAGGTCGAATACATTTTTTGGTGAAATTTTTATCAAGCTCATATTTGAGGCAAAATAAAAAGTAACACTAATCAAACTTAGTGGACACCTAAGTTGCATGAAAACGAAAATGGATATACGTAAACAAGACGTTTCGGAAAACGAAAACAATTTTTCTAAAATTTAAAAATGAAAACGTTTTGGAAACATATATATATATATATATATCTGGATATATGTGTATATATATAACAAAAAAAACTGAACATAAAACCTAATCTAAACGAATATTTGAAACAACACAAATTCAAAAACATAAATATTAAATAGTTAAATTAAAACAATAATAATATTATATATTTATATGTATTATGAATATAAGTTTTCAAATTATTTTATTTATGAAGTTTTTAACCTAAATTAAAATTCCGTCGTATTTTCAAAACGAAAACGGAGTTTCCATCTTGTTTCCAAACAAAGATTTCTAGGAATATTCAGATATAATATGTTTTCGTGACTTGTTTCGGTATTTTGAAGAATTTTTGTTTTTGAAACGTTTCGGAAACGGAAAACGGATTTATAAAAAAGTTTTCATGCAACATAGGTGGACACACAACAAAAACGAGAATAACACAAAATCTTTATAAAACGATAGTCATCACAAAATATAATAAAACGATAATAAAAAGAACATTTGAAGATAATTATTTGTTTTGCTTACTAGAACTTGAAACACACTCAGCCACTCTTAAAGTCTAATAAGACCACATAGAAAGGAAATACTAACGAAACCATGTATTATTGGTAGGACTTGGATTGGTAACGGGGATCGTGCTGCTTGTAGTAGCGACGGTTGAAACAGTGGACGAATCACCAAGGATCTGTTGATCATGCTGGTGTTGGGGTTGGTGGTTATCATCCATCAATAGAAAACCCCTTTGCTGATCAGCATCTGCATAGTTCAATGGTTCAGGCTGGTGGTGCGTCATCCCCATAAACCATTGTTGTTGGTTCTGACTTAGGTTTAAATTCAAACTTGGAGATTGCTCATAGAGTCCAACATGTGGAGATGACGGATAAAGAAATTGTTGGTGATGTTGTTGTTGTTGAAGATGGTTTAGAACAGCTGCCAATGATGAAGAACCGGCCTCATTAGTTGTGGTGGTTGGTGGGGTTGTAGACGCCATGACTTCCATTGATCCAGTTCTTTCAAAGGTAGTCCCGACCGCCGCACCAGCATTGGAAGACTCGCCGATCTCCATCCCAGAGTTCTGTAAAATCTCAAACCTGCGATTAATATCTTTGATATAATTATCAATCATATAACCTAAATCGTTAAGATCCATGATATTCATATGAAACTTTCCCATGTTTCCTAACAAAGACTGGAACATGACTTCCATCATCTCTATCTCCCGGTTATCTTTTCTTTGTCTCCTGAAATGATCGGACGCTTTCGCAATCCTTTGTCTGAGAAAGGTTACTTGGTCCACCATCTTCTTTTGTTGGTCCATTTCTGGAAGCGCCCTGAACTCTGAGACTATCCTTTGCGCACCGGAATTTGATGGCCACACTTCGGGATTGGAATCGTAGGGACTGTAGATGATGGCACAAGCATTGACACCACACAAAGTGGAGAGCTCATTCACCTTCTTCAGCAACCCTTTCTTTCTTTTCTTGTAAGTTGCTTTCCTCGATGAATCGTTGGTAATGAAAGCAAGTTTCACTTTCTTTCTCGCCATTGAAACTTATTCTCTCTTTGTTTTTTCTTTTTGTGTGTGTTTGTTTTGTTTTGAGTTAGCCGATGAGTGTGTTATACTTATATAGTGATGAAGCGGCACAAACATGTGTCTCTCCTTCAATATTAGATTTACAGCTAGTTGTCTAGTCATAAAATTTTTAAGTGCAGCGAATGAAGCTGTATTATAGATTTGTTTTCATTATTGGGGGTCAAAGATTCTTTCTCAATACGTATCAGGAATTACTCATTTTATTGGATACTTTGACTGTGGATTATTGACTTGTAAATTAACGACAAACGAAAAATTACGGAGATAAATTATAGCTTTATATTCTATAGCTTGTTAGGTAAAGAAATTTAAAATGCCTTTTGCTTGTGAAATGTAGATATTTATCAATATTTGGAGTGGTGAAGACAAATAATATGGAACTAGGTATCCCGTACAGCACGAATGTGATATTTTTCATTTCAATTAAAAGTTCTTAAATCGATTTAGGATTAAAATTTTAAAAATTATGTAATGTTAGTATTTTTCCATAAAAATTAGATGACGTGTACAGATTATTGCACTTATGTAACCTTAACATATCTATTTTGGAACTAAAAGTATGTCTTCTCCCGTCATGTATCGTGCCGTTAGAAAATTTATGTGCCATAACCACTTTCTTATAAATGGTTACTAGATTAGGACTCGTGCTAGAGCACGAATTGAAATTTTTTTTATTTATATTATAATTTTAAAATAAAATACGATACCGAAGATCACGATTGATGCTAGATTAGGACTTTAAAAACTTTTAAAATCAATCATATAAATTATATTTTATTCTATAATTATAATATAAATAAAATAAATTTTAACTTGTGCTCTAACACGGATCCTAATCTTGCATTAAGGTTTAATTTGTAATTTCTGAATACAATCCCGAAGATCATGATTAATCTTGTTAAATTAGCGAGATTTGATTCTTTTTATGATTAAGAGTATATTTTTATCCCTTTAATAACTTTTTTATTGATGTGGTTTATCAATAAAATCTGTGGAAAATAAATTGTTAATATTGTGATTCTAGATATTTGGAATCATATACGTGATCTTCCAAAAATAAAGTTTAGAATATCCATGAACAATCAATTTGGAATAACTCCTTTAAGATTTTCGGTTACAATTAAGGTTTTATTTGTTACAATTAATATATGGATTAATTAATAACCTATGTATAACCTATTTGTAACCATTTATTAAAATTATAAAGTCTAGCAAAACAATGTTGTGTACTTCTGTTTTATTATAAGAGCACAGATCATAATCTAGCATTAAGGTTTTAATTTTTAATTTCTGAATACGATCCCGAAGATCATGATTAATCTTGTTAAATTAGCGAGATTTGATTCTTTTTTTATGATTGAGAGTATATTTTTATCCCTTTAATAATTTTTTTATTGATGTGGTTTATCAATAAAATCTGTGGAAAATAAATTGGTAATATTGTGATTCTAGATATTTGGAACCATATACATGATCTTACGAAAATAAAGTTTGGAATATCCATAAACTATCACTTTGAAATAACCCGTTTAAGATTTTCGGTTACAATTAATGTTTTATTTGTTACAATTAATATATGGATTAATTTATAATCTATGTATAGTCTATTTGCAACCATTTATTAAAATTATAAAGTTTACAAAAACAATGTTGTGTACTTCCGTTTTATTATAAAGGGGATCCATTAGACAATGTATATTAAAAAAGTTTGGCTAAGAACTTTAGATAAAATACAGTAATTTTCTATTTGAATATTTAATTTGTATTTAATAAAAATCATAATTCTCAAAAAACTCTCAAAATATTTTAAAAATACTCAAAATACATGTTTTAAAGTAGATACTTACATGTTACATAGTCAACCATTCTCTTATAGGTCCATGAAAATTAAAATTTGATTACCGAGTGGACCACAAGTAAATTTAATTGAGTTAATATATTTGAGAATAAATTAATGTGTAAATATGATTTGACATGTAACATGAAATCATTGTGAATTCATAAATGTATTTATATAAAATAGTGTATAAGTATATAATGCTATGGAGTGATTGTTTATAAAATATTTGTAATTTCTGAATGTCGATTTTTTTTTCTTTTTGAAATCATAAGCTCATTTTTCTTTTTATTTGTCTTTTGTAAATATAATTACGACATACATCGAAAATAAACAGTTAAAAATTTGAATCCCTAAAACATAATTGGTTTACAAACATAATTGGTTCACAAATAATTATGATTTTGATAATTATCGGAATAGTAATTATCGGAATTAAGATTATAATCTTGCTCCAAATTTTATTATTATTGTCAAAAACAAAATTAGGAAACAATTATATATGTGTGTAAAAAAATTTTAACGGCCCATGAACATTCAAATTTGATTATTCAAGTATCCAAATCAAAACAAAATATATAAAACGACTTGATCATCTTGGGTAAAGTTTAGAGTAATCATTTATTAACACAATAGAGGTAAATAAGATGGGTTACTCGAGAGTGTCCTACTGGGACGCATATACGCAAAAAGCTTGTCCATTTGTGAGATACATACAAATTCTATCATCTTGTTGGGTAAAGTTTAGAATATCTAATAGTGTAGCGTTCGAGTAATTCTAAGGACGAATAGTTTTTTGGTGACATTTTTATCAAGCTCATATTTGAGGCAAAATAAAACGAACACTAATCACACTTCATGGACACACAATAGAAACGAGAATATCACAAAATCTTTTTATTTTTTAAACGAGGATATCACAAAATATAACAATAATAATAATAATAAAACAACCCCATATAAAATTGTTATGCAAGTTTATTACAACCGTAAAGAACATTTGAATATAATTATTGATATGCTTACTAGGACTTGAAACCCACTCTTAAAGTCTAATAAGACCACATAGAAAGGAAATACTAACGAAACCATGTATTATTGGTAGGACTTGGATTGGTAACGGGGATCGTGCTGCTTGTAGTAACGACGGTAGTTGAAACAGTGGACGAATCACCAAGGATCTGTTGATCATGCTGGTGTTGGGGTTGGTGGTTGTTATCATCCATAAATAGAAAACCCCTTTGCTGATCAGCATCTGCATAGTTCAATGGTTCAGGCTGGTGGTGCGCCATCTCCATAAACCATTGTTGGTGGTTCTGACTATAGTTCTGATTTAGGTTTAAATTCAAACTTGGAGGCTGCTCATAGAGTCCAACATGTGGAGATGACGGATAACGAAATTGTTGGTGCTGTTGTTGTTGTTGAAGATGGTTTAGAACAGCTGCCAATGATGAAGAACCGGCCTCATTAGTTGTGGTGGTTGGTGGGGTTGTAGACGCCATGACTTCCATTGATCCAGTTCTTTCAAAGGTAGTCCCGACCGCCGCACCAGCATTGGAAGACTCGCCGATCTCCATCCCAGAGTTCTGTAAAATCTCAAACCTGCGATTAATATCTTTGATATAATTATCAATCATATAACCTAAATCGTTAAGATCCATGATATTCATATGAAACTTTCCCATGTTTCCTAACAAAGACTGGAACATGACTTCCATCATCTCTATCTCCCGGTTATCTTTTCTTTGTCTCCTGAAATGATCGGACGCTTTCGCAATCCTTTGTCTGAGAAAGGTTACTTGGTCCACCATCTTCTTTTGTTGGTCCATTTCTGGAAGCGCCCTGAACTCTGAGACTATCCTTTGCGCACCGGAATTTGATGGCCACACTTCGGGATTGGAATCGTAGGGACTGTAGATGATGGCACAAGCATTGACACCACACAAAGTGGAGAGCTCATTCACCTTCTTCAGCAACCCTTTCTTTCTTTTCTTGTAAGTTGCTTTCCTCGATGAATCGTTGGTAATGAAAGCAAGTTTCACTTTCTTTCTCGCCATTGAAACTTATTCTCTCTTTGTTTTTTCTTTTTGTGTGTGTTTGTTTTGTTTTGAGTTAGCCGATGAGTGTGTTATACTTATATAGTGATGAAGCGGCACAAACATGTGTCTCTCCTTCAATATTAGATTTACAGCTAGTTGTCTAGTCATAAAATTTTTAAGTGCAGCGAATGAAGCTGTATTATAGATTTGTTTTCATTATTGGGGGTCAAAGATTCTTTCTCAATATACGTATCTGGAATTACTCGTTTTATTGGATATTTTGACTGTGGGTATTTTGACTGTGGATTATTACTTGTAAATTAACAACAAACGAAAAACATTACAGAGATAAATTATAGTATTATATTATATAGCTTGTTAGGTTAAGAAATTTAAGATATTTATCAATATTTGGAGTGGTGATGACAAATAATATGAAACTAGGTAATATCTCTTACTATAGCAAGGATGTGATATTTTCATTTAAACTAAAAGTTCTTAGATCAATTTAGGATTAAAATTTTAAATTATATATATGTTAGTATTTTTCCATAAAAATTAGATGAACATGTACAGATTATTGGATTATTGCACATATATAACTTTAACATATCTATTTTGGAACAAAAAATACGTCTCATCCCATCTCGTCTCGTCATGTGTCATGCCGTTAGAAACTTTATGTGCCATAACTGCATTTTTTTAAATAGTTATCCATTAGACAATTTAAATTAAAAAAGTTTGGCTAAGAAATTTAGAAAAATACAGTAATTCTCCATTTGAATATTTAATTTATATTTCATAGAAATCATAGTTCTCAAAAAAAAACTCTCAAAATATTTTAAAAATACTCAAAATACATGTTTTAAAGTAGTTAGGGCATGTCCAGTGGGCAATATTAATTAAGTGACTTGTTAATAAAAAAATTAATATACTGATGAGAGAGAAGAAAAGAAGAGAAGAATCGGTCCTCAAGTTGCTCTAACAAGAACCGTTACTTGATGAGTCTGCATTTTATAGGGTTTTAACCATAGTTTTTAGGTTTGTTTTGAATCTTTTCCTAGGTCCAAGTGTGCTTTTAGAGTCTTTTTAGTCTTTTGTGAGTCTTTACAGGTTCTAGGTGACTTTGGAAGGAATCTGAGCGTTTTGGGAGTGAAAATATGCATCTGGAGCTAAATTGGTTGAAGACTGATCGAGCTAGTCAGCAGATGGAGTGAGAGCAGAAAAACGTTCCGGATTAACTGATCCTCTCTCGAGATCGACCATTCCCGTCCCCGACGCAACTTTTCCTTTTTCGTTTTAAACCAACTTTTTAGGGTTTTATTTTATTATTTAAGCACAAGGCTCGACCTCTAGAAAAACAACTCTGATTTTACGCAGCCTTTGAGCACTTGTAAGCTTGGGAGAAGATCTCTTATCTTTTCTAACCCTTTGGAGAAGAATTATGAACCCTTTTATTTCTCTTTGCAATTCAAACATGTTTTCTTCATATTTGATTTGTGATTGTTGCTGTTCGATGTCTGAGTAGTCTCCCTGTTGGGTTACGGGTTTCAAAAAGGGGTTTTATGATTCTCTAACTTAGGTTGCTAGATTTGGGATTGATCTATTGTGTTCTTCATCTATTGTTGTTTTTATTGCTTAAACTAGATTAGCTAGCTAGTTTATGATCATAGGCTTAATTCATCTAGGCATCAAAAGTGTTGTTGAATTGCTTGAAAGAACTTAGGTGAGCAAGGTGATCCTTAGCCAATGACAGTTGAAGTTGAGGCACCTTGTGAACATAATCAAACTTGAACTTATTGCTTGCTAGGATTGTTTAGATTCAAACGACGGTTTAGAATTTTATCATTCCTTGCATAGATAACTAATGCTGCGACAGTAGGTTAGTTTTACATTCGAGATTTGAGTTCAAGAACGGTACCTAATGCTATCCCAATCCATCATCTAATTTCGTGATCATAACCCCTTAACAGATTCCCTGCACCCAGCTCTTTTTCTTGATTATACAAACTTTTATTTAATTTCTGTCTTAAATCGGTTACTTGAAAAACAATCTTTTGCATTGCTTTAGCTTTACTCGGTCTATACAATTTCATAGTGCATCGCTTGGTCTCTGTAGATTCGACCCTAAAGTGCTACGACGACACCACTTGATTGTGGTTGAGTGTGCTTTGGGTTATTAATTGACTCATGATCATTACTCTCAAAAATTTGACAGTTGTCATGTTATTAATGATTACAACTAATAAAAAATTAATAAATATATAAATATGATTAAAATAATTTTTTTTTTAAAAGCAACCTTAGAGAGTTGTTGCCGTTGGTCTTGGTCTTACTTACACATTACATAGTCAACCATTCTCTTATAGGTCTGCGAAAATTAAAATTTGATTACCCGGTGGACTACAAGTAAATTTAGTTGAGTTAATATATTTTAGCAGAAATTAATGTGTAAATATGATTTGAAATGTAACATGAAATCATTGTAAATTCATAAATGTATTTTATATAAAATAGTGTATAAGTATATAATGTTATGGAGAGATTTTTTATAAAATATTTTAAATTTATGAATATCAAATGTTTTTCTTTTCGAAGTCATATATAAGCTCATATTAAGAAATAGAAGCGTTTTGAAAACATATGTGTATATACATAATAAAACACCAAACATAAAATCTATATCAAAAGGAATATTTGAAACAACACAAATTCAAAACAAAAAAATTAAATAATTGAATTAAAACAATAATAATATTATATATTTAAATGTATTATGAATATATATTTTCAAATTCTTTTATTTATTAAGTTTCTAAGCTAAAAAAAGTTTTCGTCGTGTTTTCAAAACGAAAACGGAATTTCCATATTTTTCCAAACAGAGATTTCTAGGAATATCCAGATATAATGTGTTTTTGTGACTTGTTTACGTGTTTCCAAAAGTTTCTGTTTCTGAAACGTTTTGGAAACAGAAAACGGATTTATAAAAAAGTTATCATGCAACATAGGTAGGCAGACAGTAAAAACGAATATCACGAAATCTTTATCAAAAAATAAAAACGAGGATATCACAAGTCCAATAACACTGAAAAGTGAAAACCCATAGTCATCACAAAATATAATAAAACGATAATAAAAAGAACATTTGAAGATAATTATTTGTTTTGCTTACTAGAACTTGAAATACACTCAGCCACTCTTAAAGTCTAATAAGACCACATAGAAAGGAAATACTAACGAAACCATGTATTATTGGTAGGACTTGGATTGGTAACGGGGATCGTGCTGCTTGTAGTAGCGACGGTTGAAACAGTGGACGAATCACCAAGGATCTGTTGATCATGCTGGTGTTGGGGTTGGTGGTTATCATCCATCAATAGAAAACCCCTTTGCTGATCAGCATCTGCATAGTTCAATGGTTCAGGCTGGTGGTGCGTCATCCCCATAAACCATTGTTGTTGGTTCTGATTATAGTTCTGATTTAGGTTTAAATTAAAACTTGGAGGCTGCTCATAGAGTCCAACATGTGGAGATGACGGATAACGAAATTGTTGGTGTTGTTGTTGAAGAGGGTTTAGAAAAGCTGCCAATGGTGAAGAGGAAGAACCCGCCTGATCATTAGTTGTGGTGGTTGGTGGGGTTGTAGACGGCATGATCTCCATTGATCCAGTCCTTTCAAAAGTAGTCGTCCCGACCGCACCTGCAGCATTGGAAGACTCGCCGATCTCCATGCTAGAGTAGCTTGTATAATCTCAAGCAACCTGCGATCATCTTTGAGATATTGATCAATCAAATAACCTAAATCATTAAGATCCGTGATATTCATATGAAAACTTCCCATGTTTCCTTTCAAACACTGGATCATGACTTCGGTCATCTCTAGCTCCCGGTTATCTTTTCTTACCCTCCTGAAATTATTGGACGCTTTCGCAATCCTTTGTCTGAGGAAGGCTTCTTGGTCCACCATCTTCTTTTGTTGGTCCATTTCAGGAAGCGTCCTGAACTCTGAGACTATCCTCTGGACACCGGAGTTTGATGGCCACACTTCGGGGTTGGAATCGTACGGACTGTAGATGATGGCACATGCATTGATACCACACAAAGTGGAGAGCTCATTCACTTTCTTCAGCAACCCTTTCTTTCTTTTCTTGAAAGTTGCTTTCCTCGATGCATCGTTGGTAATGAAAGCAAGCTTTGCTTTCTTTCTCGTCATCAAAGCTTGCTCTCTCTTTGTTATTTTTTTTTTTGTTGTGTTTGTTTTTGTTTTGTTTTGAGTTAGCGGATGAGCGTGTTATACTTATATAGTGAGGAAGAGGCGTGTTCTCTTTTGCCTCTCATATACTCTTATGAGCTTATCATACTGCTAGTCATAAAATTCGTAAGATTTGTTTTCAAAATTGGGTCAAAGATTCTTTCTCAATATTAGATTACAGCTAGTCATAATAAAATTCGTAAGATTTGTTTTCAATATTAGATTCATTTTATTGGATACTTTGACTGTGGATTATTGACCACAAACGAAAAACATTACAGAGATAAATTATAGTTTTATATTATATAGCTTGTTAGGTTAAGAAATTTAAAATGCCTATTGTTTGTGAAATGTAGATATTTATCAATATTTGGAGTGGTGATGACGGATAATATAGAATTAGCTAGTATCGCGTGCTACAGCACGAATGTGATATTTTTCATTTAAATTAAAAGTTCTTAAATTGATTTAGGATTAAAATTTTAAATTATATAATGTTAATCTTTTCCATAAAAATTAGATAAATGTGTACAGATTATTGCATGTATATAGCCTTAACATATCTATTTTGGAACGAAATATACGTCTCATCCCGTCTCACCTCATCATGTGTCGTGCCGTTAGAAAATTTATGTGCCATAACCGCTTTCTTTTAAATAGTTATCTGTTTGGGCAAATTTTAACCAATTCGTATGTGAACAGTTCTACCGAATGAACAGCTCTCGAACAGTCCCTGAATTCGTATATATGTAGAATCTAGAGGGAGAAATTCCACAAGGAAAGGAGAAAACCCTAAAACCTTCTAAGAAATAATGACGAAGAATCAATGGCTATGGCCATAGACACGCCCATGGATTCTACATATCTATGTCAAGATTTCCGAAAACCCTTCTTTCATATGTGTTATAGGATTCTAATATATTATTGTTACAAACTCTGTAAACAAAAAAGGCTCATGAATAAAAGGTTTCTTTGCATTCATTCCGTAGAACTGTTCACATACGAATTGGTTAAAATTTGCCCAAACATTATTCATTAGACAATGTGTATTAAAAAAGTTTAGCTAAGAAGGTTAGTTAAAATACAATAATTCTTCATTTAAATATTTAATTTATATTTAATAGAAATCATAATTCTCAACAAAAACTCTCAAAATATTTTTAAAATACTCATGTTTTAAAGTAGTTACTTACATGTTACATAGTCAACCATATTCTCTCTCAAACAATGGCGACTCTGAGAGCGATTCACTTCGCCTCCCAGATATCTGTAGGAGAGATATGATGGCAATTTCGATCCATGTTTTTGACCATTAATTCATTGTTGATGATGATTTCTCTGGATTCTATCATCTGTCCATTTTTGTTCCTCGAGTTCTCTCGAGGCAACTGTTCCGTCTCTCAAAGTAGAGTTTGCTTTCTCCGACGACAACATATTTGTCTCTGATGCCATATCATCAAGGAGGAATTTGATTGCCTAAAGAAAGATTTGGAGTTATAAGATAGTTTCAACCGTTTTTCCTCCGATTTGAAGTTTTTTCTTCTTCCGGTGATTCCTCTGTTTCTTCACCAAGGTACACCGGCAACGTTTGGTGGCTTCTATCTATTGATCACAGTTTCTAACGGTTCGAATGCTCTTCTTTTAACAGATTTGCTGTGGAAAAAACGTCCATAGAAACCACCATGGAATAAGAGACAAATTGGATACGGTGATGTTGTGATGTTAAACGTCTACATATCAAAGTTTTATCAACTTTGGGGAATGGCATACTCGATTTATTAGATCAGGTTCATTCCATTAAGCATTGGCCACGGTGGTTATTATTTTTGGTGAAGGAATCAATGCTTTGGTTTATTCTTCAGAATACGTTATGAATTAAAGGGACGTTTGGTTAAGAAAATGTAAACGCCAAAGTTGGCCTGGATAAAGTATATGTGGCGAGTATTTTGGGGTTTCATAAGGGTGATAGCTAAAGATCAAAATCTCTTCAGAGTATGGATGAATACAGCGAATATGTTTTCAATGTCATGGAGAAGACAAGTTTCAGAATCAAGTCTAACAACATTCAAGTTCAGTTTATTAATCAAGGTTATGCTAAAAGCATTTTGGAGTTTCATCAAAAAGATGATAGCCATTTACAAGTGTATGAGAGAGAGACTTAACAGATGTTATCTGTTTGCCCGTAAGGCTTTCGTTTGGAAAGCAGGGTTATATCCACTCTTTCTTCCAAATTGGGTTTAATTTCATTTATTTGTGATAACGGTTGTATTTGATTTGTTTCAGTTTTGTGTAAATTCTTTATGATAATATATAATTAATTTGCCGTTAAAAAAAAAAGTCAACCATTCTCTTATAGGTCCGTGAAAATTATAATTTGATTACCCAGTGGACTACACGTAAATTTAATTGAGTTAATATATTTTAGCAGAAATTAATGTGTAAATATGATTTGAAATGTAACATGAAATCATTGTGAATTCATAAATGTATTTATATAAAATAATGTATAAGTATATAATGTTATGGAGTGATTTTATATAAAATATTTTTAATTTCTGAATGTCAAATGTTTTTCTTTTTGAAGTCATAAGCTCATATTTCTTTTTATTTGTCTTTTGTAAATATAATTGGTTTACAAACATCAAATAACGTTGATTTTTTTTGGTCAAAGTGGTATAGTTCTATTAATCACTTTTATACGTTAAAATTTTTTTCTTGCACGTTAGAATGTATAATGACCCATACTATATCGTAATTAAATAATTTATATCAAATATTTATATAATTATCCAGAACTATTATAATTAAAATACTGTTTACACATTCTTACAACTTAACTATTTAGTCCATATCATTTGTCCCAATTATACGTTAGATTTCTAACGTATTTTTGTAATATATTATTCTATTTAGATGCCTTTGTTTATTTGTATATTATCATTAAATTGCATATATTTAGAGGTCACAAAGTAGTTCCTTAGGTTATCCAAAATTTATTTCAACCTTATTTATAGTGAAAATCATTTGAGTATAGTGTTTTCATTATTCGAATTATCCATTTGTAGCAAACATCTACTATATCTTGTCATAATACCATAAATAGACTGAACTTTAATCAATTACATATTCTTCTATGAAACTACTTGTATAATCATTTTCCCGATGATATTTAAGTGTATATTTTTAATAAAAAATATGATTATCATATATGATGTTTTTATTGTTTTGTCTTAGTTTCAATTTCTAAGATTAGATCAAGATGAAAGCTTCAAGTTCTTTATTGCGGCTTATATCTAAAATAATTCCACATGTGAAATATAATCAGACTACTAAAATAAAAATTATATTTACGGAAATTATAGATTACACTTTTTTATTATAAAAACCCTTGTATTCTTTTTTTTTGTTAAAAGCACTCTTGTATTCTTGTCCTCTATCTTTGTGACTTTTTTTTTTTTTGTTAAAAGCACTCTTGTATTCTTGTCCTCTATCTTTGTGACTATACTTATTTTATTTACGTATCATTCAGACAAATAATTATGATTTTGATAATTCTCGGAACTAAGATTATAATTTTGCTCCAAATTTTTTTTTTACTGTCAAAAATGAAATTAGGAAACAATCATATATTATCAAAGTAGGAACATTCAAATTTGATTCTTAAAGTATCCAAATCAATACAAAATATATAAAACGACTTGATCATTTATTAACACAATAGAGGTTTAAAAAAATATGGAAAATTTACCTTTCCATTAAAACTTTTTTACCAATAGAAAAAAAATTAAAGCAGTGTTTTTGAATAAATTATTTTATAAGATGAAAAATGTGAGACGATCTATGTTTATATAGAATTGAGTATTTACTTTTTTTAGAATTAATAATTAAATGTACATTTTCCTTAATCGATTTTCTATTTTTTGTTGAATTAATAACTTAAAATTAAAAATAAATAAACAATATTATAATTTCGAATTTTATGAAATATATAATCTCATTATAATTATTATTTTTTAAAACGTTTTAATTTTTGTAATTTTTTATAGTTATCTTTTTACATTATTAATATTGTTTAAACAATTTTTTTTTTGTCATAGATCAAATCTCTCCTATTAAATATTAACTTTTACACATGTCAAAATTTCAAATTAATAACTTGACACATGTTAAAATTTTGTTAATGGCTAATTTTCAAAATCCAACTTTATATAATAAGATGATTAAGAAAATAAAAGGATAAGATTAGTATACAATAGAGTTACATACAAATTCTATCATCTTGGGTAAAGTTTATAATATCTAATAGTGTAATTCTAAGGACGAATAGTTTTTTGGTGAATTTTTTTATCAAGCTCATATTTGAGGCAAAATAAAAGGAAACACTAATCAAACTTAGTGGACACACAGTAAAAACGAGAATATCACAAAATCTTTTTATTTTTTAAACGAATATATCACAAAATAAAGACCACAACACTGAAAACCCATAATCATCACAAAATATAATAATGATAATAATAAAACAACCCCATATAAAATTGTTATGCAAGTTTATTACAACCGTAAAGAACATTTGAATATAATTATTGATATGCTTACTAGGACTTGAAACCCACTCTTAAACTCTGGTAAAACCACATAGAAAGGAAATACTAACGAAACCATGTATTATTGGTAGGACTTGGATTGGTAACGGGGATCGTGCTGCTTGAAGTAACGACGGTAGTTGAAACAGTGGACGAACCACCAAGGATCTGTTGATCATGCTGGTGTTGGGGTTGGTGGTTGTTATCATCCATAAATAGAAAACCCCTTTGCTCATCATCAGCTGCATAGTTCAATGGTTCAGGCTGGTGGTGCGTCATCTCCATAAACCATTGTTGTTGGTTCTGACTATAGTTCTGATTTAGGTTTAAATTCAAACTTGGAGATTGCTCATAGAGTCCAACATGCGGAGATGAGGGATAACGAAATTGTTGGTGTTGTTGTTGTTGAAGAGGGTTTAGAAAAGCTGCCAATGGTGAAGAGGAAGAACCCGCCTGATCATTAGGTGTGGTGGTTGGTGGGGTTGTAGACGCCATGATCTCCATTGATCCAGTCCTTTCAAAGGTAGTCCCGACCGCACCAGCAGCATTGGAAGACTCGCCGACCTCCATGCCAGAGCTCTGTAAAATCTCAAACCTGCGATTAATATCTTTGAGATATTGTTCAATCAAAAAACCTAAATCATTAAGATCCATGATATTCATATGAAACATTCCCATGTTTCCTATCAAACACTGGAACATGACTTCGGTCATCTCTAGCTCCCGGTTATCTTTTCTTTGTCTCCTCAAATGATCGGACGCTTTGGCAATCCTTTGTCTGAGAAAGGTTTCTTGGTCCACCATCTTCTTTTGTTGGTCCATTTCTGGAAGCGTCCTGAACTCTGAGACTATCCTCTGCACACCGGAATTTGATGGCCACACTTCGGGGTTGGAATCGTACGGACTGTAGATGATGGCACATGCACTGATACCACACAAAGTGGAGAGCTCATTCACTTTCTTCATCAACCCTTTCTTTCTTTTCTTGAAAGTTGCTTTCCTCGATGAATCGTTGGTAATGAAAGCAAGTTTTACTTTCTTTCTCGTCATTGGAAACTTATTCTCTCTTTTTTGTTTTTCTTTTTGTGTGTGTTTGTTTTGTTTTGAGTTAGCGGATGAGTTGTTATACTTATATAGTGATGAAGAGGTACAAACATGTGTCTCTCCTTAAATATTAGATTACAGCTAGTCATAAAATTATTAAGTGCAGCGAATAAAGCTGTATTATAGACTTTGCAAACGTATTCTTGTATAAACATAAATATTTTGTGAATATTTGTGATAAATTCCTAAGATTTCTTTTCATAATTTGGGTCAAAGATTCTTTCTCAATACGTATCTGGAATTACTCGTTTTATTGGATACTTTGACTGTGGATTATTGACTTGTAAATTAACGAACGAAAACATTACAGAGATAAAATATAGCTTGTTAGGTTAATAAATTTAAACTGCCTAGTGTTTGTGAAATGTAGATATTTATCAATATTTGGAGACGTGATGGAAAAATAATAGGGAATTCGAATAATTACGTCAAGAAGTTCTGAACCTGCATATAGTGAATGCGACTTTGTAAAATTATAAAACAATAATGTATTAATGTTTCAACCGGAGGCAACTATTGTATTTTTTTTTTTTTATGATGTATCTATGTAGATATACATTATACATGCGTATTTGATAGATTTTAAATTTGATGATGTGTAAATCTTATCAAACACCGTTTTTAGACACTACCATTTTATTTTCTTCTAAATATATGCATATACAGAATATACATGCATGCATATACAGAATATACATGCATGTATGACGACATGTAAGTGTATTTCACATGTAGATTACACTAGGTTTTGTAACTTAAGACATTCACTGAATTATTGACAAGTTGTAAAATCTTTTCAAGATATATTTCCTTTTGTTTTTCATATGGACTAACATTTGAATATTCATGTGTTTTAAAATAAATCCCCTACTCGATTCTGTATTTTGTAAAATAAGAGTATTTCAAGATTAATAAAAATAATATTTAAAAGCCTCTTCAGATTTGGGCTGCTAATCTAAAAACAATTTGAAGCCCAATTTGTTTCGGCCCACATAATCAGTGGAACACGTCCGTCGACACTTTTCCTACATTCGTTTCGTCTTTGCTCTTCCCAAGTCCGATCCTCGCCGGTGCCACTACAATCCTTCTTTCCCGGTGAAGAATTTTACTATTTCGATTGCATCGTTCGGTTAGAACATCAACCTTCACGATTCATTCGGAGAAAGTTTCAGACTTTGAAGGTAATGTGTTCGGATTTTGTATTTTTTGGTTCCGGTTTGAGATTAATTAGTTCTTGAGAAAATTACGTTCCTTGGCACTTAATTATTCTGCGTTTCACACTGATATATCGTTCTGGGTTTAGGTTGGTCTCTGGTTTCTACTTCGATTAGTTTGAGTTTGTGGAGTTCACCGATCGAAATTTGATTTTTGCATACCAGTTGTTCGATAAAATGCCTCACAGAAAGAATATTCAATTCGTATATTTCATATTTGTCTTATGGCTTCAGTGGTTTTTTTAATGATCTCAATGCTTAACTTTTCGAGTAATTCGTGTATTAGTGTGTTGCACATAAGACTTATACCTTCAGCTTTTGTTGTCTTTTGTAAGATTTGCCTTCTGAGTGTCTTAATTTTTACCGTCTGTAAACCATCTTAAGGCTTATAAAAGGGTTTATGAAACTGATTGAAGATTTTTGTTTATACAGGAGGAAGGCCATGAAAGTCAAGATTTTGCGTATCCTTTTTTTTGCTTTATCTTTTTTTAGCTCTCTGTTGGAAAATTTATTTTAGGCTGCGTTAGGTTGCAGGTTAAGTGATGATAGAGTCAGTCACCCCAGGACTTTTGATAGTGATCATCTAATATAGTAGACTGATGATCCTTTATGATCGGGGTTACTGATGTTTATTAACTAGACTTAGTTTGTTCAAACTGCCTGCATTGTTTGATTTGTTGCACAAGTTAAGGAAGAAATTGAAATTGTTGCACTTGACTTTCTATGCTACTTCTGTCCTGCATACCATAAAAAACAGAGTAAGTTCCTTGTCCCTTTACCTTATGCATTATTCTCTTATACAACAACCTCAGCTCCAACATATGAGCTTTTACAATGCTGAGTTGCTCGTCTTTAACTAATTGGTTCTCCTGTGGATAGATGGCATGCAGTTGCTTCATGGACATGGGATGCACAAGACGAAACATGTGGGATATGTCGGATGGCTTTTGATGGTTGTTGTCCTGATTGCAAACTTCCTGGAGATGATTGCCCTCTAAGTAAAGTTCTCTGCTTTCATGTCTTCACTTTATTAATTGTTGCTTCGAACACACACTCCCTTTTTCATGCTTACCGAGAACATAGCTAAGCTGGTTTATTTACTTATGGTAATAGAAACCAAAAAAACAAAACTGCGTGTCTTACACCTTAATTGTTTTGGTGTTAGGGCAGTTTGGGGAGCTTGCAACCACGCATTTCATCTTCACTGTATATTGAAATGGGTGAATTCGCAGACGAGTCAAGCTCATTGCCCAATGTGCCGAAGAGAATGGCAGTTCAAAGAGTAAGCAAATTGTAAGGAGCATTATAGTCTTGAGCTCTCATCATGGTGGATGCTTTGGAATGATCTCTTGAAGTTGTATTTGGACCATTAGCTTTTGAGCTTTAATCATTGCTCAAAGGCAAGAGAGATTTGGGATTATTTTTGGAGCTTGGGGTTAGTTTGATTGATTGGAACATTCAGAGATGAAGCAACTTGGTGTAAGCTTCATCATTTATGATGTTTGTTTGTGTAGTTAGTTATTTTGTGTCATATCGCATTTGAATTTGTTAATATTTTGCTTGATTCTTATTTTCCATTAGTTTATCGAAACGGAAAACATTGATGAATCGACTCGTCGCCGACGAGTCGGTTATCTGCGGTTTGGTTTCTTTCCAGACTCGCCACATATACTGTATGATCAATCGTGTGTAGTCTATTGAATTAATTTGATTATATTTGAATAAGATATAGTATGAGCCGACATATCAAAATTGAGTTTTTTTTTTTTTTTTTTTTTGTATATGTGATAACAACCGGTGGGTGAATGAAGTGTTTCTCGTGGATATCGCTAATGGTGCCAAGCAATGGGGCCAATTTATTGGTGACGAAATGATGCGTGTGGCCATGTATTTCTGTAACGTATAAGGTTTTTTTAGTGGTGGTCCAAAGGCAACATAAATTCCCAATCTTTTTTCGTAATTAAGAAAAAAAACAGAAGCTCGAATAAGCAAATTCTTCACACAAAGCTCTCTTGTTTTATAAATTATAATATTAACACAACATTATATAACAAAGCAAACACAAACAACACTGATGATTAATTACTTAGAAAAAAAACATAAAAACTCTGATGAAAGAAACGATGAATCAGTCACAAACGAAGAGACGGAGAACACGACGAAACAGCTGTTCCTACACAACAATAACGACAAAAGTAAAGTAAAAAGATTGGTCAGAAAATTCTCATAATCTTATCTTAACAGTACACATTTATCAATCTTTTACTCTCTTTTGGTGTCAGACCAATATCTTATTTTAATTTAGAATAATAATAATTAATTTCCTAATAAAGCAAAACTATATCAAAATGATCAAACATTAAAAGAGATCAGTAAAGAGAGCTTACAAGGAGAGGGATGGTTGGTAAATCATTTGGTGAGGACATAAATAGCGTAGATGATCCCAGGAATATATCCAAGCAGCGTCAAAACCAAACATATCCAAAACTCAACCTGCAACCAAAAATATTAGCATAAGATTAATTCTTAATTAAATTAAAAAGTCAGTCCAAAATTATACTAAGAAGAAAAGATAGATAATTACCCCGCAACCAAATCTGAGAAAGACTCCAAGAGGAGGCAAGAGGACAGCGATAATAATATCAACAAAAGTAGCTGTACTCATTTTTTTATATAAGCTCTTTCAAGATTCTGAGATTATATTATTAAAAAGCTTCAAAGTGTGTTTTCTTCTTCTTCTTCTTTACTCTTTCCTTCAATGTATATCTCTCACATTTATATATATATAGGACTTAACTTTTTAGATATTTTTGAGCCACGTATTATTATTTTCCCTTATTTTTATTTGTTTGCCTTCATCTTTAAGCTAAACTAATAAAGAATTTGTTTTTCTTTTTCTTTTTGACTATATAAACAAGGCAATATGGATATTTTTTGGGGACAAACTTGGCATTTTTGCAAGATATGTTCCTAATCTTTCCTGGATTACCTACCATTTAAGAGCATCCATTGCGTGTTGAAAGAGTGTATGGAATAATAGCATTTTTTTAATTATTATTGTTACGTTGCTATGTTTGCCTTTGCCCTATCAGTCTTTCTTTGCGCGTCACGGTCAG
Source organism: Camelina sativa (assembly GCF_030686135.1). Classification (NCBI taxonomy): domain Eukaryota; kingdom Viridiplantae; phylum Streptophyta; class Magnoliopsida; order Brassicales; family Brassicaceae; genus Camelina; species Camelina sativa. The sequence continues at coordinate 2,334,714 of NC_141894.1, forward strand.
GACTCGTGTGATACCGACGAGAATACATGTATCAACAAAGAGTCAACTTCTTATTATATAGTACATCAAAACCCCAGTTACGTCATTACATGAGTTTGTAACCGACTACAATTTATTAGAAAGTTAAAACACTTACATTAGTCGATAATTCACGTATGTTTTGTTTGGATAACAAGACTCATCTAGACCAAAATCTGATCCAATTCATCTCCGACGTATGTTTTTTTAGTGGATATAAAGCGTAACATCTGTCGACCGACTAAACAAACCGAAGCAACATAAAAAAAAACATATGAATCCGAAGAACGATTAAATTGACACCATACGTCCATACCCGATCTTTTACAATGCAACCTACACATACTTGCAGTAACTCAGTAAATATATATTTTGTTACAAACAAAAGTACAGATGTAAAACCAAAAAAACAAAGGTTAGAAGGCAAATAACGAGGTCTTTTTTGTTTGAACAACATTCCTAGAGCTTTTTCTAAGGCTAAACACACTCGTTATTTGCCTCTTAACCATTTTTATGCTTTGTATCCGTCTCCGATTAAAGTATTCATGTATAGCTACTCAACATAATTATTTTTATTTTCCACTTTGTTCATGCACTAGTATTTTCCAAAATTCAAAAGGTCTATTACTGGTTCATGTCAACGATTAGATGACAAAAACGTGTAGATCAAAATTTGGTTACGAACAACCGGTGGGGATGAATCTGTTGTATTTCTCATGGACCACGTGAGTTTTAATATGGTGCATATTTGTTGGTGATGAGATGAGAGACATGTGACCATACGTATATGGTTTTATATAAAGTTGGGTTTTAAATTGGGTTTAAAATTTTGAATGGTGGTCCCAAATCCAAAACTCCCCATTGTAACGTTTTATCTAATTATATAACGTAAAAAAAACAAGTTCCTCATATAGAACCAACGATTTCTTCTTCATATCAGCAGAAATTATACAATAATACAAATACAACCAACAATAATTAATTTACTCATAACATAAAATAATTGAAGAATCAGTCCCAAAGAGAGAACAAGACGAAACAGCTGTTCCACCTACACACAATAACAACAAAAGCAAAGTTAAACTTTGGTCAGAAAAATTCCTTGTACTAATATAGATCGAAAGGAAGAAAAAACAAACTCACAATGTTATTTCAACTAGTTTTCTAATCGATCCTAGCACGTATTCATTCGATAGTTTTGGAAGATGTTACAAAGTGAATAGTTATATCAGTATCTAACTAACTTCTTATCAGGGTGAGGTTAGTCTTCGTAGCTAAGAAATTGGTTCACCTAACATATATATACACATAGTTTCTTTGTGTAAAACATATATAACTCAACTAAATCAAAGATATTTCTTCTTAAGAACACTTGTTCTATGGCGATCACAAGTACGCATCGATCTATGTTATATTATATCAACATGTATTGAGGGAGAGAGAAAGCTTACAAGGAAACAGAGGGAAAGAACAGAGGAGAGAGATCAAATCTCTCTACTTGGTGATGATGTAAAGAGCGTAAAGAATCCCGGGAAGATAACCAAACAGCGTCAAAATCAAACATATCCAAAACTCAACCTGCAAGAAGCAAAAGAAATTGTCAAAAAAAAAAAAAAAAAAATTCGAGTAATTTATAAGTTTTAAAAACCACTCTTTCTAATGAAAAGAAATAGTAAAATTGAAGATAAAAAATCTAACTAAAGTATGCGTACCTTGCAACCAAATTTGAGAAAGACACCGAGAGGAGGCAAAAGTATGGCCAGAAGAATCTCTACGAAAGTGGCTGTAGTCATCTTGAAGCTCTTGAAATTGATAAGAAAACTTTGATGGTTTATCTCTTTTGATGACTTTGGACTCTTTACTCTCTCCCCTGATATGTCTGCCTATATATATAATAGGACGCGAGTACTTCAGAGATATTTTATGAGCCAAGCGGCTTTAGCCACGTGGTCCTTATTCTGTGATTTTCCCCTTTCTATAGGGGTAATAGTTTTTTATTTATTACTAGTAGGAAGCCGTCCGAGACAAATGTTAGTTTGATGAACTTTTATTTTTACTTTTTAGTCTTTTTTTTATATTTAATTTTGATAAAATGAAAACTAAAAAGTGAAAGAGAAAAATAAATAAATATGAACAAACTTTAAAGATTAAATAAAGAAGAAATTGAATTAATTAGAGTTAATTAGAAAATGATATGGTTATAATTATAAATTAGTTTGAAAGTAGGTTAGTGCAAGTAAAAGTAAGGATTTATTTTTTTTTACAATTTTTTTTTGGTTAATTTTTATTTACACAATGTATTTTTTTTTTGTTATTTATTTATTTTAATTAAAATATAGAATAAATATCTATGTGTCAGAATTTTATTGGTCATGTGAGGATTTAGGAAAACCTTGATGATTAATTTTAGATATTTGGCCTTTTTATCTTTGGGGATGTGAGGTATCAGGTATGATTAACTAAATAACAATTTCATACATTGAACTAGTTTTAAAATTTTATATATTCTCAAATTTTTTCTTTCACTCTATCTTCAATCAAACCAAAATTCGTAAAGAACACACAATATCATATTTATTAATATTTAAGTTAACATTCCTAAAATATGAGGAATCAATCAGTCATACATACTGTATACTTGATATTTACTGTGTGATTCCTCAGATTCATTAATTCTGTACCCAAAAAAAAAAAAAACAAATAATAGGTAAATTTATAGAAAAAAACAGGCATTCAAATTAAGATTATATGGAACCAAATAAAATGACCAACGGTATATAGATGGCGTGCACGAAAAGATAACCAATTTAATAAGCGTGTTCGACTACATACTTTATAATGGTACATAATAATTAACTTTTTAAGACTACAAACAATGTTAGTTGAAAGTTGTTGAAATATGGTAATTCAAATTTGGTTTAGGTTTAGGTTTGAGTAAAATTCACTTGTCAGTTGTCAGAAAGGGGTACACGTAGCAGAACACATTATCTGTATTCTGTATGCAAACCTTAATACTATTTACTCAAACCATTACTGTTGTCGGAATACGAATGTGGGCCGGGACAATCTCCGCCGTGGAGGTCGGCGACAGGTATGGAAAGTCTCACACCTTCTACTAACAGGCTTATGACACGTTGTCCACTTACACGCCTTCAGGTCTGTCAACGCATAACCCGGCCGTCATCTCACGTGTCAAACCCATGCTCCATAACTCCATAGAACATGGCCATGAACTTTAATACTTTATGCTTAATTGCTTTACACTCTTTTGGTTTGTTCATTCCTTAGTTGGTATTCATTGTATGGTATCAATATATTTATGTAAATGTAATTTATAAGGCTGGATATAAACATAATAGTTAGATGCAATGTAGATCTGCATATTAATTTGTAGTATGAATTTAAACTCATATAGGTCGGTCTGCGTTACAATAACCGACATTTTGATTGGACTTCTTTAATATCACTAGCAATACAAAATACAATTAGCAAAAATTAATTGCACAATTCTTATGGTTTACTTAGAATGCAGCTCGATCATAGGTAGCTTATATTTGCGTTAAAAAAAATTGTATTTGAACTTCGAATTTGTTTTGTTTTCATCTGGACTTCCTTTTTTTTTTTTTTCTAGTGAAAACAAGTGACCAATCTATATAATTGTATCGATGACAACAAAGCTTAGCTGTCAAGAAGAATAATCTTTGGAGCAAAGCAAGAAAGTTGTAAATTAGAAAGATGGTTTAAAGTGAGTTAGTGTGAATGATGCTACTCTGGCTTCGTCTGTCAGCATAAATTGCATATGTTCTTTCTTCCTAAAGTTGCTTTCGTGACACTCGGCAGTACTCGATGATAAAAATGACCACTACTAGTTTAATATATTTTTATTTCTTTATGTAGTTAAACTTAAAATACTCTGGCCGACACCAACGCATAAACCGTGGCACTGAATTGACACCACACAATATTATTAGATATGATGTCCTAATCAAAGTTGTTTCTGTATATATGATGTCCTAATCAAAAGTTGTAATGCCCTTTTTGATTTGTTACGAAATAAGTGGTAAATAGTAATGTCTTGATTTAAATTAAACCATTTGTTCTTATCCTTTTGAGTTGGTCGATTCTTCTATGCAACCTTGACTTTAATAATATCTCGAACTTTCAAGTTCCCTTTTTTTTTCTTTGTTTTGGCGTTCAAATTCGCTTTGTATTCAAATATTGTTGACTTAAAAAATCATGGCAAAACAAAAAAAAAAAGAACAAAAAAAACAAAACCTCTGCCGACATTGGTTTCGTATCCATTATTTAAAGTTTTGTGATTACAACTCTGAGCCCATTACGGGCCCAGATATTAAAGGGTTGCTAAAACGGGGTTATTATTATAACTTCTGGACGATAGTAACGGAACGTGAAATTGATATGAACCAGATTCTTGATTTTCCCTCCAAAAAAAAAGAAGCATCTTCTTCTTCACTCACTCACGCCAGTTCGACCGCCGTCGACGTCAATTCTCGCCGCCGTATCACTTAAAAGCATTGGATCGGCAGGTCTGTCTTTCGTGGGTAACAATTTGATTGGTAAAATTTGTGGGTAGATGCATTATGCAGAGAAGGTGTTTGATGAAATGCCGCAGAGAAAAATACAAACTTTTTGATTCTGAGAATTTCGTGATGAATGATAATCTTGAAGAAATTTCTCAACACACATCCATAAAACAAAGGCAAATCTTTGTATGTTTATAGATATAAGTTATATAAACCACACAAAGCCATTACAAAAACCAAAGAAAAAAGAATGTTCTTTTTTTTTTTTTCTCCCCCCCCACCCCAACACGAAGCAAAAACCAACAAATTAAATAAAAAGTACCTGAAAACTTTTAATGGAACCCAACTCATGAATCTTTTTTTTAATCACTTGACTTTGATTTCTTCTTTGGCTTCTTCAGTTGTGATAGTCTTAGAGCTTGGTGATTTTCCAATGATTGCTTTCTTTGCTTTAACAAGAGATTGCTTCACCTTTGATATAATGCTGTTTGAATGTTTTTGCTTCACAGGAACTTCTTTGGCTGTCACTTCTGTTTGCTGTTTCGGCTCATCGCTCTCTTTGACTACAGGTGCTGTTTCTACAACCTCTGCTACTTCCTCTTGTTTGGTTGCTGCAGTTTCCTTCTCTCCTGATTCTGTATCAGTTTCTTTCAAAGTCTCTTCGCTTTTGATGACTGCAGCAAGTGATTCAGTATCTTTCTTGATGTTCTCACCTTCTGTAGCTAGTTTAGTGACGACATCTTTGGCTTCACTTACAGTCTCTTGTTCATCCTTTGATGGTTCTTCCACTACATGCTTCTCTTCAGTAATGGCATTCTCAATGACATCAGCAGGATAAGAAACGTCTCCTTCTGTCTCCTTTTTCGGGGTTGTGTCTGAATCCTGGTTTGTGGGTACGACTGTCTCAGGGAACAATGCAGAACCAGATTCAGAAGGGTTTTCATCCTTTGATGGTTCATCTACTACATGCTTCTCTTCAGTTATGGCCTTCTCAATGACATCAGTAGGAGCAGAAGCGTCTCCTTCAGTCTCCTCTTTGGAGTTTGTGTCTGATACTTCGTTTGATGGTACAACTTTCTCAGGGACTAAAGCAGAACCAGAAGCTGTTGCATCCTTTGATGGTTCATCAACTGCATGCTTCTCTTCAGTAATGGCCTTTTCAATGATATCAGCAGGAGAAGAAGCGCCCCCATCAATCTCTTCTTTTGGGACTGTGTCTGATTCTTGGTTTGACGGTACAACTTTCTCAGGGCACAAAGCAGCACCAGCTTCAGAAGTGTTTTCATCCACCACATGTTTCTCTTCTGTAATGGCCTTCTCAATGACGACAATAGGAGAAGAAGCATCTCCTTCAGTCTCATTTTTAGGGACAGTGTCTGATTCTTGTTTTGTCGCCAATACAATTTCTTCAGGGCACAAAGCAGCACCAGATTCAGACATTTTTTCATCTTTTGATGGCTCATCCACAACATGCTTCTCTTCTGTAACGGCCTTCTCAATGACATCAGCAGGAGAAGAAGCGTCTCCTTCAATATCCTTTTTAGGGTCAGTGGCTGATTCCTGATTTGTTGATACAATTTCCTCAGGACACAAAGCAGAATCAGATTCAGATATCCTTTCATCCTTGGAGTTGATACCAGAGTCTGTGGCCACAACATTTATATCCTCCAGCTTTCCCTCAAGCTCAACCTTAGCTTGTTCTGTTGTTTCAGGTGTTTCCTCTGCCTTTACTACTTCAACATCTGGGGCTAATTCCTTTACTTTCTCAGGCTGAGTCTCAACTTTTTCGGAAGCCTCTGGCTTTGGCTCGACTTCAAGAGCCTCCACATCTTTGATTTTTTCTTCTGCCGTCTCTGCAGATACATCTCTAACAGATTGAACATCAACTGGCTCCACCAGTTTGCCTCCAGCTTCATCTGCTGAATCAGGTACATCAACAATCTTCGTCTCATCCTTATTGTTTACTTCAACAACATTCTCCACGGTTGGCTTCTCCGCATCAACATTAACTTCTGCAACACCCTCCTTCACAAGGGTTGGTTCTTTAAGTTCAACTTCTTCAGCTCCCCTCTCACCATTTGCATGTTTCTCTGACTCTGTAGATTCCTCTGCTTTCACAACTGCTTCAACTTCTACCACCACTGCAGGAGATTCTTTCTCTGGTTCACCCGCAGGAATTTGATCAATCGTCTCTTCTTTATTGACCTCTATGTTTGAATCCAATGCCGGTTTATCATTCACAACATTCGCAGAATCCGACGACCCAATCTCTTTCTCCATCAACTTAGCTTCCTCGTTCACCTTGTTCTCTAATGGCTGCATCAGGTAAAAGTAAAAGTCTCTTATAAGTCTCTATAAGACTATATAACACAAACCTTTGATCTGAAATAGAAAATTATTTATGTAACTAAAATCATTCTTTGAAACGTAAGAAGAGTTTTCTAGAAAAATATGGATGAAGATGGTTCCTTTCAACATCCATGAGCATAATCTAGAACTTTTTAGAAAGTTCAACTTTTTCTTTTCCTTCTAATAATTGCTCTAGCAAAACAAGATTGTGTGTAAACACATACAAGTATATTCGACTCTGCCTCATTGAGAACATATAGATCTTATGAAAATCAAAGCATGATGAAGAAGTTTATTTATTAACCAACACGCATAGGTACATGTACATACATACAGACAGACATGAGCATAATCATGTATAACAAGAGTCTCAGGAACAGAGGGATGCTTCTGAGTTGGTTTACCTTTTCAGGAGTAGTTGCAGTTGGAGTGTGAGAATCAGAAGCCATGGAAGAAGATGCAGATGGCAGGTGAAGAAGGAAAAAAGTAATGGACAGGGTTCAACTTCAGGAATTCAGATTATTATTCCAGAGTTGTTGAAGAAGTTAGTGTTTGAAAGCAATTGATAGGTGGAAAAAAAAAACCACTCACACATATACACACACAAAGTGGGGAACACTAGATAGCTGTCACTCACACACCCCAGGAAAACAGGGTGTCAAGTTGTCAACACACTCTGTATATTCTTACTCTTTTCACTTTCTCTATCCCTTTACTATTTTATTGGTATTCTTATCCATTATCTGCTTTTGTTCGACACTTTATGTTATGATATACTATTAGTTAGGCTGATTTTTTTGGGACCAACCTTGACATGTCTAATTTATATTTAGATCAACTACTTGCATTAACAAAAGAAAGAGCCTTTTCTCTGTGATTACATTTATGCTCCTTTTAAGAACTTTGTTTTGGTTTTTATTATGGTTTTCCATAACACAAATCAATTATATACCAATGAGGCATTGGTACTGCCAAAGGTACAAGATCTTTCCTTTTGAAAGAAAGAAACTTTCTAAGGTATGTATGCTGATAGTAAAGAACAGAATCAATCAATCATCTGAACACCAAGTTGTGGCAGCTCTTGTCACACGGGTAGGGGCAATCGACTAACTTTACTTCCGCTCTATCGAAATACCAATCTCCCACTGCTATTGCCACAGCCTACATACCATAGACAAAAGTCAATATCAGATTCTTACAAGAGCCTGACGTCCAGAGGCAGCCTTTACTTGTAAGTTACATTGTTTGTGTGGGAAAGATTTGAGTGAAATTGTACCTTTTTCCTGATGACAGGAGAATCATCGGCAAACCAAGTATCTTGCCTCTCAGTTTGACAGTGAGCAAAGCAAGAGTTGATGAACAATCCATTCTGTCTAGACATTGAGAAACCCTTGACTACTCTAAGCATTTGATCCCTGAATCCTGTTCTCAAATAAACAAGATTAAATGATATGAGTGATGCAACGCTTTCAAATGAGAAGTCCACAAGTTTTAATGATCTATAGTACAACCTTGCAAGAAACGCAGTTGTGCAGGAGTACATTTGCCATGGTTTAGTCTGCAGTCATGCCAGAATCCACTAGGATCAGCTGACGTTGGAGCTATACTGCTTTGAATCTGATTAAAAGCCATTACATAGACTTGTCAGCTTTATACAGGGTAAATTTTTGGGTTTCAGAAGAGGAAAAGAAGATAACCTGCCAGGTATCATATGCTGCGTTGACAATAAAAAGTGGAGTTTTCATCTGACTGATCAAGTTTTGTGGGAAGAAACACTGTACAGAAAGAAGATGAGTTATCAAATACAAGAATTTGAGTTGGCCTGTTTCAGGTTTTCAACAGCATCAGGATGAGGGAATTAAAAGAAGATTACCGTTGTTGGATCGTGATGGTTTGTGCATATGCGTGGCAAGTTGTTCTTCACACTCTGTAAATGGTAAAATCTCTGAATAAGTCAAGAGTAGTTCCAAAGTTTCTTGTGCTCTTTAAATATTAACTAAGAAGCTTTTGGGTTACTACTTGAAGATGTATAAGTTCATTAAGTGAAGAAAAAGGAATCCCACCTGCAATTCTACTACACCATTGTATAAGTTCCTGATGGTGCGGCCTCCTGAAACATCGGCTCTATGATTACAGAAACAAAGAAGTCAGTAGCAGTAACTAAATTAAGGGGAAATGATGTAGCTTTAATACAATCTTTGAGTTGGGAGAAATAAACTAACGTGTCCAAGAACAAGCCTGCATCACTCAAGCACTTGACTTTGGTTGATCCAGGGAACAAGTTCCTAAACTCATCACAGCGCAAAATTGCTGCTAAACCACCAGCAGAGCATCCAGAGAGAAGTGCCTGACAGAATATAAACAGTTTACCATCTTGATCCTGCGCTGTAGAAGATATTAAGAAACTAAAAGAAGGTTAAGCATCAAAACCTGGTTGGCGTATCGCATTCCTTTTGCCTTCAAATCATCTATTGCGGCTCTCCAGATTCGCTCTCCTCTAAACTGAAGCTGTGCAGCCTGAATAAAGTTAAGGAAAAAGATTTCTATATGTATTAGTTCACAGATGTTACACAAAGCCAAAAGCTGCTCAACTCTACAGCGCTAAGATCAAAAAAAGTATTGTCCATGGCTAACAAACTACAGAGTTTCCAAAGGCTTATAATATATCAAGTTGTTCCAAAGCGCATCTCTTGAATCATGATCTCTATTAACTTAAAAAATCTAGTGATTCGAACCTGATTCTGGCCATCTCCACTGAAAGAAGCGCCATCGCAGTAACGAAGCTTAACTCTATTCCAGTTGAAGAAGTCTGCAAAACACAAGCACAAGACAATAACAATCGTCAATATTACATTACATTACTGACATGAGTGATTATTAAATAAAGATTGTGACTAGACCAGGATTTTCTTGAGCTTTATCACTCAGGATTCCTGTAAACTGAAGCTGCTTCTCCATATAGTTAGAGGATCCACGTCGAGTCTTCTTCCGGTAAACACAGGTTCTGATGTTGTTGCACCATCCTCCTCCCTGTTTCAATAAAAAACATTAAACATTAACAATAAAGACTTACAATTAAAGCCTTCATCTAGAACAAAATCAATCACTATACCTCCAATTGAATGAGCCAGCTATTAGCTCCAGATCCATGTCCACGGTGCAAGTGATATCCAGGCAATGTTCCATCCAAACAAACTGTGAACAAAACACACAAACATGTAAAGGCTCAAACAGAACTAACTAGATTCAAACATTCTTCATGTTTTTCTACCGACATATCACAACACTAACATACACTGTGAATATAACTTACTGTAAACCAAATAAATATATAACATATAAATTGCATGGAAGATAATTTATATGTACACATGTGTAAGCAATAAAACAGGGAAAAAACCAAGGTAAATCTTGAATAATACATAACAAAAAAAACGTAAAAAACAAGAAGAGAAAGGGACAATATAGAAACAAGAAGAGAAAGAAGAATGTAGTTGAAGTGAATAATAAATGAAGAAACCAATTTTTTTTTTGTACCCTATTCTATATTTTTACCATATCTGAAAAGAGAAAAAGAAACAAAAAGAGAGAGAAGCGCATGTAGAGAGATCTAGTGACAGAAGCAGAGAGAGAACAAGTACCAGCTCCAGAATCAGCTCCTCTGATAAGAGTGAGGCCAACCATTAAAGGGTTCAAATTGGAACTATATTTAGAGAAACCAAACTCTAGTTCCTCAATGCGATCTACTTCAGTGACATTGAAATCTAAATATTCATTAGCTTGAGTTCCTAGTATTAACCCAGCTATAACAAACACTACTAGAAAAAGCTTCTCCATTTCTCTCTCACTTCTCTTACTACTACTAGAAGAGAAGAAGAAGAAGAGTGTGAAAGCAAGACAGAAACAGATCTCTAACAGTGGAGTGAGTTAAAAGAAGAAAGAAAGGAACAAACTTTTGTAGAAGAAAGAAACGCTCAGTGTGATTTAATAAAATAAACAAGAAAAATAAAGAATCGATCTTTGTGTAGAATGGGCTTTTCTGAGCTAACGAACAACCAAAAATTAGAAATCGAAAAAGCAATTATTTAAAAGAAAAATGATTTTCCAAAAAAAGTTTCATGGCTGGATTCACGGTTGTGAGTTTCTATTTTTAATTATAATAAAAAAAAAAAACTAAAATCAAACAACTCTCTCTTCTCTTGTATTGACAAAGACAGAGACCATCTTTTTTGGTTTGCTAGTAGATCTTAGTTCACACTTAAAAAAACACTCAGCATCATCAATCAAAGAAAGAAAGAATTGAGTGAGGCAACAAACAACGACAAAAACAGATATAATTAGCACATGGAGTATATGGGTCCATGCGATTTGATATCTTATTGGCTCTCTCTAGCCTTTGATATTTACATCTCTCGTTGTTATAGCAATTTGATTGGATGATGTATTATTGTTATGCGCTGATAATAACGTCAGTCAAAATTTAAAGAGATAAGTACTACTAGTATTTGGTTTCTACAAATAATCTTGAAAAATAATATGTATATCAAGAATTATATCTCAGCAAAATTATTATTATTATTTTGGTTAAGTTTTACAAACAAATTATTTTAACGGACGTTGACGTCATGACTTGTGCACAACGAACCCTTGTGAATTAAGAATTATGATCATCTCCTCCCAACTCTGCTTTCCAGTTTCCACTTGGGTGCATCAGAAACATACGTGTCAAAGAAACAAGTGGTGATGATATAATGGGGAAGTTGGGGAAACTCATAATATACCCTTTGAGAGAAGCAAAAACCACATTGATATTTACGATATGATTGTTATGTAGTAACGTTTACGACACCTATGACCTATACACATATGGTGGATTAATTTAATCTATCTCCAACTTATACCATTTCAGTTTAAAACATTCTCTTGATAAGTTTTGAAACACGATGTAACTGTTTTGATTTATTTCGATGTCAACAAATGACCAAAAATACTAGTTTTGAGGAGCTTCTTACTTTTAGGTTATCCTAATTGTAATAGCTTCATCTAAATTTCTTTATTATACTTAATGCTGATATGAATAAATTGCATATGTTTCCAACAAAAAAAAAAGAACAAACCTAAAAATTAGATTATGATATCCTATAAAAAGGAGAGAGTTGGAGAAAAAAAACACAAGTGTGCGTCAGCGTGGAAGAACGAGAAAACATGGTCTTGTGGTCTCTCATGCACATCACCACATGTTGATCTTACGCCGCGGTCGTCCACTTGCTTCTGTTTCTACTTTTTCTTTGTTTTTGCGTAGAGGTCCCTGTTTTTCCTATTGTTTCTGTAAGAACTCCAATGTTTCCCAATTCCCATTGCCTAGGCTATTTCCAATATCCTCATAAGTTTAATGGGCTCAATGAATTTAATGGGCCTGAGTGCTACGACTCAATATCCCTCAATAGTCGATATACAGTAGTTGGTTTATGCACGTTTCAGGTCAACATGACTAACACGCCTAGCTATCTACCGTGACAGCGGGCACTTTCTGCTTCACATGTCATGTTTATTGAAAATCAATCAAAAATTTGGTGTTTATGAGCAGGAAGGGAACTCATTAGACTTGTGACTAATCAAAAACAGGGGAGGGAGAAACAACAGAGAATCATGCATATTTGAGAAATAAAAAAAGCATTATAACATATGATATATTAGTCTTGGCTAAATATAGGTTTCCAGACTTGACATGAAAGGCTATGGTACAAGAAACATGACTTAGAGAATGTTGCAGCCGCTTCCACTTTCATATGTAGTAACAGACACAACATCACAGCTGTTGCAGTTAGGTAAAGGGGGCTTGCAGTTGCATACGTGCTTTGGTGGTTCAGGTGTTGGTGGAGGCTTTGGTTTTTCAGGCGCTGGAGGCTTTGGTGGCTCCGGAGGTTTCGGTGGTGGTCCAACGCTGATGATTACAGGTTTCTGTTTAATCTTCTTCAGCCTTGATGCAACGCAGACCGGATCCATCGTACCCACCACGGTAAGTATGCTTTTCCCTTCATCTAACGAAACATGATTCACACCTGCAACACCAATCCAAATCTCATTCTCAATAAGCATATGTTAAGAGCACATATTGCTTAAAGACTTTTTTGTTGTTGTTAATTATTACCTTCTATATCTGTGGCTGCTTCCATGATTGCGCTGTTACATTTCCCACAGTTTATATCCACCTTGATTTCTACTTTCTGCTCAAAAACCAAAACAAACAAAAATGGAATCATTCGGTGTCGGGTTTGAGAAAACTAGTACTAGGATTAGGATATGTTTACCTTGACAGTCATGATGGAGGATTAGAGGAATTTTTGTTTGGAGGAATGAAGAAAGGGAGAGGTGAAGTTATTAAAAACATGTGAAGACATGAGAGAGATGACAGATTGGAATAATATGTTTGAAGCAGTTGAAGTTGTGTTTGGTCAGTTTTAATAATTTAATTATCAAGAGATTACAGTATCTACGTGCTTGGATGCATGTTTCTTATATAATTGAATACAGTTTTTGGGAATTTGCTTAGTTGGTATTCAGCCACCATCTCATGGACTTACTTGGGACATTATTGATGAGAAAATTTGTTTAATCCTGAAAAATTTATAAATAAATCTTTAGTCCCAAGTTGTTTTCATTTATTGTGTATTTGTATATATCTTAAGATCATGCAAATGCATGGATAGAGAAATTTCATCTTGGTTCACCTCTATCCGGTTTAAGGTATTGGTTTTATTTGAGTAGATACAGAACCGTACCTTCCAAAGTTTGGTTATCACTAATCAATTTAACCAAACAAACCTCTTGAGTCCTACGGTACCTAACCAATACACAACCAAAATCATCAATCATTTCGAGTTTGGTGATTCTTAGAGTTTGAAGGTGTGTTTTGTTATGGTGCGTGTCATCCTATAAACTATAGGCTATTATATTAATGACTCCTCAACAAACAAAAACCTTTTTCATCAAGCACCAAATTTTAACCTACGATCACAACACCTAAACCTAATTATGGCAGAAAATTTAAAAATAACAATCTTATGGCCCTTCTCCATATTTATCTCTTCTCCATAAGTTTATCCATTGGTTAAAATCTTCTTTACATGGATAATATAAATTGAGAAACAAGGTCAAAGGATTTCTCAAACTCATCATCAATAAACATTCTTACAAACAACGATCAAACAACAATGGCAACTTCCATGATCCATTTATTCGTCACCGTCATGCTCGTGGCCGCCCACACGGCCTTCGCCGAAACAATGATGCTTCAAGATTTTTGTGTTGCCGATCTCGCCAACGGTATTATATCTCTCTCTCTATCTATATTCTGTTTGCACTTGCAGTAACGTTTTGTAAAAATGTAAAATTTAACTGAGACCAATGTCATGTTTTTTTTATGATTAGGGGTGAAAGTCAACGGATACCCTTGCAAAGACCCAACAAAGGTAACACCAGAGGACTTCTACTTCGCAGGCTTAGCCAATGCTGCAGCCACAGCCAACAGCACAATGGGCTCAGCTGTTACAGGAGCCAACGTTGAGAAAGTGCCTGGCCTCAACACTCTAGGAGTCTCCATCTCTCGGATCGACTACGCACCAGGCGGAATCAACCCGCCACATCTTCACCCAAGAGCCTCTGAAGCCATCTTTGTCCTCGAAGGCCGTCTCTTCGTCGGTTTCTTAACCACTACCGGGAAACTCATCTCCAAATACGTCAACAAAGGAGACGTTTTCGTTTTCCCCAAAGCTCTCCTACATTTCCAGCAGAACCCTAACAACACTCCTGCTTCCGTCATCGCTGCTTTCGATAGTCAGCTTCCAGGGACTCAAGTTGTTGGACCGTCTCTGTTTGGTGCTAACCCACCGATTCCTGATGAGCTGCTCACCAAGGCGTTCGGCGGGCTTGCAGCACCAGAGATTCAGAAGTTAAAGGGAAAATTCCCACCCAAGAAATAAATACATAGGTTTCAGACCACAGCAATAACGTAATAAAATGATACAGTGATGAACATAAAAAACTGTAAACTTGTAAGCAAAAGCAAAAAAAGCTTTGCAACTTTTCTTTCTTCTTTTTGTATTTTTATAAATTGTTTGTAGATACTCTTTTGACTATATTTGGCCCATTGATTACAATGAGACCAGTTTATAATGAGTAGACATTCTCATCACCAATCTCTTCTTTGAACAATCGAAAGTGTTTTGAAGCATACCTTACTGCAAGAATCTCGTGGTCCTCTGTTTGGCTTTTCTGTGCTGTGGATTCAATGGCTTGAGTTTACAAACAAAAAGAAAGGATAGAGAGGTATGCTACAAGCCTACAACTCTGAAACATCTCAACCATAGCAGATAAATATCCAAAATCCTTCTTGAGAATCACTCTGTGCTTATTGGAGAGTTATCATTTGCAAAATCAAGACTTTAATAAGCATAACTACCAAAGATCAATAGCAAAACCACAACAACTGCATAAAAGGGTATAAACAACAGACAAGCTAATGATTCAAAGCAGAGGTGATGTGTCAAAGGTAACAATCACTTAAACAAAATAAACTTGGCTCCTCATGGAAACGAGATTAGCAATCAATGCTCGATTGAGTGTGATACGCCTGAGAGATTTCAATTAATGATCAATGTCCTGATCTTACAAATAGTCTTTATCAGAGTCAGAGACATAAAGAATGATCATCTGGAACATTGAAGTGAGACAACAAGGACCCCACAGGTAAAATAGTACAAGACTGATTAACAAAATAATCAAATTTCAATATGTTGTATGCTCACAAATCTTGTGGGTATTGATGAATAATCTATACAGATTGATGATACAGTAAATGGAATCTGAACTTACAAAGAGAGATGTGGATTACAGTCCTTGGAGAAGAAATCATTGGTCTGTAAGAGAATCTTGAGCGTAAAGTTCTCACCTTTAGGGCGGTCAGGAATGGAAGAAGATGACCACTCCAATGTATTGGTATTAGAAGTTTCAATTCCACAAAAGCAAACTTTTTTCAAAAACCCAGAAGAAGAAGAAGAAGGCGATGAGGGTTTCCTTGTGATCTTAGATACGATTCGCCTTTTAGCTTTTGAGACGAAAGGAATCAAGAAGAATCGATGATGATTCCCTTTAGCTTCTTCCTCTTTCTTCTTCCTCTTCTTGTTGCTGATGTTGTTGTGATCACTATCGATCTCGTTCTGTTCATTGTCTTCTTCTGCAACCTCTGGGTAACTCACAGACATTAACCAGAATCCGTTTTTTTTTCTTTTTGATGGAAAATTAGAGAATCGAGCAGACATGTATGATAAGAATCACAGACAGTGACAGAGGCGTGGTTTCATGTTCCAACTTGCTACGGTCTCCTTCACGCTTTGTGTTTTCCAAACCTCGCTGGCTCTTTGTCTCTCTCAAATCGCAATTACAAAATATTCCGTCTGTCTCGTGAAGATTGATGTTTTGACACTTTCACACATATTAAGAAAATGTTTAGTTTTTATTTGTTAATTAATTTATAATTACTTTTTGGTAGAGAGAGAAAATATAAACCAATAATAATTCAAAAATTTTAATATTTTAAATGATTACTTCTTGAATTTTGCAAAACATTAATTTTTGTGGGACAAAAATATATTCCAAAATATCAATCTTTGTGAGACAGAGAGAGTAATTATTAGATTCGGCTTTGTGTATAATATTCCAAACTTATTGCTGTTTTAGTCCCCAACTCAACCGGCCTTAGTAGTTTAACAAATTATAAAGCCTAGAGAACATTGTTGATATCATTGTTACTCTCTCTACCTATGTGATTCAAATAGTACTTACCACTTAGAAGCATAAAACACCTCACAATCTTACATACATATTTGTTTTATCCCTCTTTTCACTATTGCAAAAGAGGAATTAAAGCGCTGATTTTTCCTTACAAAAAGTTAGTTACTTTATTTATAACATTTTGCAAATTGCAACGAGAGAGAAGTTAGTTAGTTGGTCGTTTTTGTACTGACATGCTTGGAGTTGGAGTGTTTCTTTCACCCTTTGTTTATTATCTGACCAAAGTCTCTTATCTTTCTTTATGCACATAAAAAAAGGAAAAGTGGTTGTCACAAATCATCACATCCTGTTCTGTTGTTAAGTTCGAATCTTCTGTAAAAGTTAAAGTGTCTTTTATGATAAGCAAATCTTCTTCTCCAACAACAACAACAAAAACCAACGTTACTTGTATTTCACCAAGAGTGATGAGGATATTAATAGAATCACTCAAGCACTTGCGCTCAACTATGAAACATAACAAATCATAGACTCTGCTCTTATTAACCCTTAACTTGAAAAAAAAAAAAACATAACAATTTACAAGAAGTACATAGTATGTATGATCTCATGTAATCATTGGCTTTACATTGCTTTGTTTCATACCTTTTTTGAGTTATCAACGTTTGGTGTCTTCTCTCTAACGGAACCCACCTCTTGAACTCAGCTGACCAGGGAAACCCCAATGAGAAGAAGAGAAAACAAGATTCGGATACAAACCTTCTTTGTTCATCTGATTTGTGATACGCATATAGATGTTAAAGATCCTTCTCGGCAAAGCTAATGCCTTAAGTACCAGCTTCCTTGATCGGTTTAGTCTAAACCCTTTTGCTCGAAACTCGTTCTTCTTCCCCAAGTAATGTCTTTTACTTGACCTTGTTGTTGTTGGTGGTGGAGTTGTTGTCAGTTTTTCATGTTGCTCAGTTAGCTTTTTGTACCGATATGATTGTTTCCACCGGTACTTCCCTACAATTTGAAACATCTTAAGTTACTATAAAAAGTTGGGTTTTTGTTGTTGTTGTTTTAGGACAATACAAAGTCACTGTCTAATGAAGAAGGTCAAGAACGAAACAAAGAGACTAAAAGAAGCAAAACAGAAAAAACAGAGCAAGGAATGCAAAAAGGAAATGTTTTTGCTTCAAGAGATAAGGAGAAGAACAGTATAATGATGGTGAGAGAAGTGGCTTAAGGGCATGTGTTTTTAAAGAGAGAGAGAGAGAGAGAGAGAGAGTAAGAAAGATTCTTAAAGCACATGATTTTATTCTTTAGATTTTCTCAAAATTAAAACCCACAAAAATATCCAAATTGTGTTTTAAATGGGCAGCTCTTGTTTAACCACATAGGCAGATGCTCTGTATATGGACCTACGCGGTTAAGGGCTGTGACTGCGATGCTACAAAAAGAAGACAAAACCCTTTGTTTTGGTGTCATGTGTGAATCACAGAGAAGTTTTTTAATTAAACGCAAGTTCGACATGGAGTTTTGTGGAAATGGGAAATAAAAACCATGTTCCGTTTTTAGTTTCATTCGAAAATGCTAATCCAAAAAAGCTTGTCCCATTTATCACTGTTACCAAAAAAATTTGCAGACTCTAATTATATCAGTATTAACTACTGTATGTGAATGTGTAGTGTTTTGTTGGTATTATGGTATAATACATGTTTTGTTACGTGGAACAAAGGGAAACTCCGGTTTTGTTTTCATGAGAATGCATCTGCCAAAAATATGATATAGAATGCTTTTTACTTTAGCTAAAAAGAAATCAAAGGGGAAGATATGGGGAGATATGTCAAATGATTGGAATTTGGAAGTCTCAGCATCTTTACTCGAGTAACCCCCTAATCGTTCCTCAAAAAATAAAAATAAATTAACTTTTTTACAAATTATTATTATTTATTTATCTTTTAAATCTGCTCCACTAAACAGATGACACCTGTTTTGTTTGTTGAGAGTATCGGTTCTCAGATTACTCTGCCAAGGAACGTTTCTCTCTTTTATCCTCTTCTCTCTCTTCTTTTTATTATTTTTTAATAAGAGTATCGATAAAAGAAGTGCCAGTAATGATGGTCTAAATAAACTAAAGTTAAGAGAGTTAGTTAAAAGAGTTAGGAGTAGCTCTTCTAAAATCTAAGAATTATTTTTGGGCAATCACTGACACAATGTGACAACAATAACAAAGAGAGAGAAGAATAAAACTTAAGAAAGAGAAGAGAGACAAAAGTCCAAAAATAATTTGTATAAAAACACGTAATCGTCAATGATTGGATTGGTGACGAGGAATAAGTTGGTTGGTTAGTCTATTTTTTTATCCTAAATTATATTTCAACCGAACTCTCTATCCGGTTAAGCTAAACCACTTTCGGTTCTTTATTTTCAGGTCCACTTGAAATTAAACGGACCCACACTAGGCCCATAACAGGCCCAAATGTAGTCTTAAATAAATTGGTAAGATATTTATAAAAGTCGCTTACGAAATAATATCACTGACTTGTAGGGAAGGAGACACGAGAAAAGAGGAACCTGACTCGTCTACGTTATTGCGTAAATGTGACTAATGACTATATGATTTAATACAATACATACATACTGTATTAATTATAAAAAATACTACGAACATTTACTGAATCTGACGTTCAGTTCACATTTCCTGCATGATCTTTCGCATCCTAAAGTCTCTTTCTGAATCACAAAACAAAATCTTGAAAACTCTTTTTCTTTTTCTCCAAATTCGATCATAATACTTAACCATAACAAGATCATTTCAGTGAATCAATTTAAACAACATTAACTAAAGACAAAAAAAGATAAATCTTAATTTGAAGCACGCAACGATACTAATATGCACACACACACATCAACGAAGAAACAGAACAAGAGAAGAGAAAAGAAAAAACTTAGTAGAAGCAGTAAGATGAAGGTTTGTTTGGATGAATGAGACGAAAAAAGCGTCTACGGCGGTAGAAAAACGCTGTTTTGAGACGAGACCAAACGACGCGTTTCAGCTTCCTAGCTGACTTCAACCTTATCCAAACAACTTTCTTGACAACTCTCTTCACGGATCTTTGAATCTTCTCTGTTAAGCTCTGTTTCCTCGAGAATTGGTAGCTTTTTAGGAACAGTTGTCTCTTCTCCACGTATCCTCCTCCTCCATAACCGCTGTTGCTCTGCCAACAAACGCCGTTGCTGCTGCTGTTTCTGCTCATCGGAATTGGGATTTGAAGAAGTAAAGAATTGTGTTTAAAAAGGGTTGATGGAGATTTCTTGCAGTAGATTACGGTGATGGCTAATTTGGTTAACTTGTGTAAACACTAAATCCACACCGCCGTCGTTACAACGAATAAGGTTTGGTTTGGATATATATATATCAATCGTGGTTTCAAGTGCTTCACGTTCTTGCTTTAAATATTTTTGGCTTTGGCTTTGCCTTTTGACGTTACTCTCTCTGCTTTTAATGGTGTGTGTCTCTCTCTCTTTCTCTCTTTTTTTACCAAAAATAAAAAAGTGGTCTCGTCAAATCAAATACAATATATCTAGGTGAGACTTTAATCTAACTTCCCAACAAGTTACTAATATCAATTCAAAGTTCAATGTTCACGTTCTGCTTATACTATTATTAAAACAATATATACGTAGATTGCAAAATATTATGACGGTTTTGGTTTCCATTTTAAAATACTAGACTTGCAAATCTAATCTAAATTATGATTTTTCTAGGATTACTTGATTGATATTTAAAAAAACTGTTAGTGACATTATGATATTGACAGTTTTAATCAAACGATGAATGTTTTTGGGTTCATCTTATGCTTTCTTGTTGGGGTCTTGGGTTTTGAGTCTAACAAAAATATTTATGTAAGACTTAAGTACGACAAAATAAACAATTCTTTTTGGAGTGTACACTACAATTAAATAATACAATGTTAGCATAAATAGCACACAAACAAAACTATTAAATATTATTATACGTGGTCTGAAAGGAACATCAGAGGAGATAGCCTAACAGCTCCAAACTCTGCAATACACATAGTTCCAAACTCCATCTAACTCTTTTCTAATTCCACACCAAATGATTCACAACTTTTTTGAGATTGTTTATCCAAATATCTCGTAATCATTTCATATCTACAAACCAAATATCGTGGAACAAGCAATAACAAGAAACAGGCTTTGCAAAGTAAACTAATTACCAGTGGAAAAATCATCAGAACAACAAGGGAACACATACAAGAGTAAACAAATCACACTTATACCTCCATCTCCAACTAAAATCTTCCTGCTTTAACAACACACTTGAGAAACTCCTAATTCTAACTCTTTTGTTACTGTTAAATGGTGGATTCTACATCAATTTTACCCACTATTTAGGTCCTCCTCCACTTATATTTGCAGAAGGTACCTTGCTCGGGTAGCTCGATATATCAATGTCAATGAGGGACATGTCATACATTGTGGAAGCCGAGTCCGAGGCATCCACAAGCAAAGAAGATTTCATGGTTTCAGGACGTGCAGGATCACAACTTACACCAGAGGTTTTGGGTGTGCTTGATTCTGAAGATTGACTAGAGACTGAAACACCATCTATCTTGTTCCCAAACATGTGTTTGTTCTTTCTAACAGCATCCATTTCCTGACCAGTTGGCACAAATGTTCGTGCACGGTACTTCCTTGTCCCTTCCTCACCACCATCATTATGATTATAGAGCACATAATCGTGATATGTCGGGGCAAACTGCAAGAATATCAAACCAATCATCAGCATCACCGCAGCAAAGGGCCACAGATCAGTCATTTCAAAATATTTGTTATCGGTTACCTGGTGAACAGTATCATGGTAGAAATCATTTAGCATAACAGCATGTGCCAGACTTCTTGAGAAACTTCGAGCTCCTCCAACATTGGCCTCTGCATATTCCTTGTACGGAAATGCATAGAAATGAGCAGCTGCAGCAATAAGCATCTCCACACATATTATGAAATTTTGGAAGAGTGCTGCTTCTTCTTCATCCCTTATAAATCCAGATTTAGCAAAAAGGAAAACTAGAACACCCTGTAACACAAAAAGGTTCGCCAGACAGAAGAAATGTGTTAAATATTTGTAGAGAATAGCAAAAGCCAAAACGTAATGCCAAACCAGATTCATTAGCGAGAAAGACATATTACCTGCCAATAGGTTAGAAAGACAACAGACTTTATAATCACAAACTTTGGGACTGGATTGAATGGCTGAAGCAGATCTTTGCATGCCACATAAAAGAGGACCAGTGCGTACAAAGCTACTGTGTATGATATTGTATAGATGATGGTAAGATAGAGATAGGATTGATCAGGGCTAAAATTTCCATCCTTGTATTTTCCTTTTGCATAAAGCACAAGTGTTACAGCAACTAGGATTGGCTTTAGAATAACAAATTGCAGACAACCTTGCTTGCACCGTCGAATAAAACGCCTTAAAAAAAAAGATAAATCAGGTATCAGCTATGAGATGTTAGGTAAGGCAGTCGCGTCATAGAGCTCAAAACCGAGATTCAAACAAATTCCTGATGCTAATATATATCTGGACTAAACAAATTCTAATTCTTATACTAAACCAGAGTCACGCAACTGAATGATCATTCATTCATAAAGATCCTCAGCATGGTTTGATTAAAAATTTAACAAGTTCCAAGATTTAGTGAAAAATCATATGAGAAATCAAAGAAATATACAAATGCCACCAGTATAATAGTGAATGTAGGTTTAAGTCTGCACACTAACCCGTCTAATGGTAGTGGTGGGAAGCAACATGTCATGAGATGCCATGATGGCTTCAAAGAGCGGCCAGTTAAGCTTATAACTACTGAACCTGGGCCTCCAACCCATGCCAAACACAGCGATAGAAAATTGTAAATCACCCATGCTTCGTAACTGAAACAGACAAAAGACTACAAAGCCTTAGGAATATACACCATCAGATCTGCATTTGTTGAAACCATAGTAATAATCTGAGTTCTAAAAGTTCGTTCTATATTCCCAAGGTTACATCATTAAGAACTTAGTATAGTAACTGGAGGAAGCTCGTTGAATGCTAAACTAGCAAATATGGAAAATTTAGAAACACTCACACTTCTCGGATAGAGTTAAAATATATCGAGCTCTTGGGCAACACAAGAGCCAAGAATGACATCAAGGCATAGACCTGTAGTGCCAAAAGCAGTAAGAATTCAACATGAAATGGAGTTCACAGATCAGGTTAGAGAAAGAGAACAAAAACAGTTGAAAGAGCAAAAACTGACCGGGACCATAAAGACGATGCGCACAATATATCTCTGATAAATGGGTTCGGTATAATTCAAAAGGTGCTTGTATATATGGAATAAGGCCAAAGCAATGGCTCCGACAGTGCATAGAAACGCCACAATAATGAGGTAAATGGGAAGCAAATCCGCCATTCTGCAAAAAAAAAGGAGATAACTTGGTGATTAATTACGTTCTGAACAAACTCTTAAACTAGAAAGAAATAAACGCAATTGCAAAAGGAGCTAAAGGGTTTAAAACCTGTACAAAAGCTAAGCAAGATCTGGAAAAGAGCTAATTGCCTCCTGAATTCTCCGGGAGGTGTCAAGTGGACAAAAGGATTGAAGCTTAAAGCAGAGAAAAACCCTAAATCCGAATCTAATATTCACGATTCAAAAGCATGTAAGCCTTCGATTAGCTTTTTCATAAAGTGGGTTCGAGAGATCGATGAGTTGTTGAATCGAGGCAGTGAATAAAAGGGGAAAATTTTGAAGGAATTAAGAGAAACCCCGGAATTTGGGAACGATCTGAGAGTGATGAAAACGCAATCAACAAAAGCGTACCTTGAAATAGGAAGAAGAATCGTAAACGCAATGAGAAAGCAACACACAGAGAGAGTCCCGGAGTCAGATCATAAACTGAAATCGGAAAAACCCTTAGTCAGAAATCAACGGCGGAGATTATACTGATCGGGGGTTTAACGCTTTTTCTGATTTTACTCCGAAAAAATAAAACTTTGGGGATATGAATGAATGAAATTCAAAATTCTCAGTGGGATAAAGCAAAGCAGAGTCGAGAAGAAGAAGATGAAGAAGAAAACGCGGAGAGATTAAGGTATAATTAAACCTTTAATTACTAACCTCTGATTAAATTTAACGAAGAGGCCCATTAAAGGCCCAACTCCAGCCTGGAAACTTCAAACCCTATAATCATTTTTGTATTATTTTTGTTTTCTGTAAAAGAAATCTTTTTGAAATAATATTATTCCCTTCCACCGCAAGTAACCGATTCAATGATTTTTATATTTTTTATTTGTTTTATTATAGTTGTCACACACTTGTATATTACATACTTTATTCATGTTTTGGTACATACATTTCCCATCATATTTTTTTATTACAGTTTCCCGTCATTCCTTTAAAAACTTTTTCAATAGTTACGAGAAAACCTTGCCTCGAGATATCTAACCACGTTCACATCCAGCTGAAACGCTTTAGCTAAAATCTCTGGCATAATCAAAGGCGTCGATCCAAAGACCGCGTCTGCGATTGTGATCGTACCGGGGTTTTGGCTACCAAGACCAGCAAACGCAACCGCGTTAGTCCTCCCAACGTTCACTTGAAAATGTATCATTCCAATGGGAAACACAAATACGTCTCCGGGGTAAAGAACCTTTGAGAACAATCTGTTGTTGTCTTGGTTCGATGTTACAAACCCGACTAAGAGCGTTCCTTCAACAAGCACGAGTATCTCGGTGGCACGTGGGTGCGTGTGTGGCGGGTTTTGACCTCCTGGTGCAAAGTCAATTCGGACAAGAGACACTCCGAGGGTGTTGAGTCCAGGGATTCTGTCGACGTTGACGTTTGTAACGTTGGAGCCGACGCGGTTCATGGTGTTTCCGGCGATGTTTAGTCCGGAAGTAAAAAAATCTTCGGCTTTCACGTATTTTGGGTCTTTGCAGAATTTTCCATTCACGAAAACTGAAACACACAGATGAACATCGTACCGTGTCAATCGTACAGATGAAAATAAGATACTGTCTACTAGCTAACAACTATCTAAAGCTAACACACACAATTTTTTAGTAATATAGGATTTTAATAATGTTGAGAGTTGTATCTCTTAAATGCTTAATTGGTACGACGATATTAGGGAACCATGTTAATATATATAGTAAATAAAGATATTACCGCCATTAGCATCATCGACGGCAACACAAAAGTCTTGAAGAGGACTTGGGTCGTAACAAGACACAAATGAAGATGCTAAAGCCAACAAGATGGCTTTCGCTACAAGGAACCGCAGAAACCCTTCCATTTACTATATATATATTTTTTATATTTTGTGTGTGTGATTTTTATTTCTCTTGCTTTGTGGTAAGGATTTGAGATATATTGCAAGCTAATGATGCGCTATATATAGCAGAAGAAATCACTTGAGTTTTTTTTTTTTTTTTTTTTGGTAATGGATTTTATTAAATTATGAGTCGTACAAATTTTTAGTGGTTATATATCTCACTGGCGATTCTACTATTTTAATTCAAAAGATAGTGAGTTAAGTGAGAAGATGCAAATGTTTTCGGATGGTATGTACGAGGACAACAAACACACAAGCGTATTCTCAAATCGATATAGTCCTTAAACGTTAATAAGTCTAACGTCTCGGTTTACGGTGTTTGCAAAATTACATATACTATATACTCCGTTCAAGACTTTCATTTATTTCGTCTAAAACAAATAAGAGGTTTAATATATACAGTATACCAAGTACTTTTCTGTTCAAAATTTTTGGGTTTAATTTAGAAAAAAACAAATAAGAGCAAGGATATGTTATATGTGTGTCTTTTTACCATCCTATATAACATAGAAGTACTAAACTTATGATAATTGTAGATTTTTATTTAAGGATGAAAATAGTTAGTTTACTATAATTTCATGATCACTTGTGAAAACTAGAAAACTGTAGATATAGTGTACATGTGTTTACAACAAAGTGTATGATAATTATAAAGTGTTTTTTTATGAAGTTAAGTGTGATATAATAAATCTACTATTATAGTAGCTCGTCTTTTGCCTCGATGGAAGAAAAAAAAAAAAAAACTGGTCTGATGCTGATGACATTCACAAATTGGAAATTTCAAGAAAGGAGGCGAGAACGTTTGACATAATGCTTAATTTTGTCTGGGTGCTCTATCCCCATTTCCTACAAGTCAATAATAATTATCTAAATGTTTGAGCTATATTACTAAGTGTATTGGATTACACGACATCTTGATATTTGAATTTTCAACCTTCGTTCCGAAAAGAAAAAAAGAATTGCGTTTTAAATTTGAAATTAGTTCAAGTTACATGGAATTTAAGTGATGGCTAACGTATACATCATGAGGAGAGTGACCAAAAAGATTCTAGGTAAGTTGGAAAGTTGGAAGATAAACAAACATACAATTGTGCATAGCCACTTAATGAAGTGCCCTAAGCACTAGCTAGTATACACGGTCATCCTTATAAAATTACAATATGTCAAATATTTATTTTATACAAAAAAATCACGTGCAATGCAAGTTGTCAATAATAAATTGGAGCGTGAGCTCGTGAAATGGTGGCAACACTTTCATTTAACCCCAACTCCAATATATTCATATTTTTGTGGAGAAATGCAAATTTGTAATATTCTATTCATTCGTTTTATACTGTCGTTTTCGCAAGGAGGCTGCTGCAATTTTCAATAAAAAAAATAAAAATGATTTCAAAGCATAAATATATATCACCTTAAGTATAATGCTATAAACTATCTTGTACCAAAAGAAAAAAAAAAAAAAAAAAACTTGTAACCTAAAAATAACTACACAAATTTGAAAGTTGAAAGTTGAAAGTTGAAACCAACCAAAAAAAAAAAAAAAAAAAAATATACAACTTAGATGGGCTTTAATGGGCTCAAATCAGATTATAATAATTGGGCTTTACAAACCTTTATAATAAAAGTGACTGAGGAGAGTCGAGAAAGAAGCATTCTAGTTACCATTCTCAACACTTGTTTGAATTTGCTCCGTCGCCGTCGCCGTCGCTAAGCTGTTGTTCTTTTCTCCGGTTCTCCGTGTACGCTTTAGATCGCAGATATGAACGCACCGGTTCTTGTTCTCAGTGAGTAATTCTTCTTCTGCAGATTTTGTTTCTATGAATCTGTAATTGGGTTTTTTTTCTTAATTCAGTGTTCTGTATTGTTGTTTAATGTTATTACTTGGTGAAAAATGTTCAGAGGATTCATTGAAGCGTGAATCTGGAGCAAAGGTTCACCATGCTAATATTCAGTCTTCCAAGGTAATAAAGTCTCTATTTTTTTTTATTTTTTTTTTTTTTCCATTGTTGCTTCTCTATCTGCTAATGAATGAATGAATCATGGTTTCACTAGAGTTTTGGGTTCAATTTTACAGTCTGTGTCTGACATTTTACGAACCACACTGGGTCCTAGCTCTATGTTAAAGATGCTTCTTGATGCTGTTGGAGGTAGGTTTTCTCTGTTTTGTATCTCCTTGTTAGTGTTTTCCTCTTCTCCATAGATCTTCAAAGGGACAAGGATTAAGTTAGGGTTTATTCCTTTTGATCAATTCAGTCTTCACTGACTTGTAATAAAAATTTTATGGGTTTTGCTAAACTCTTTGGTTTTCAGGGATTGTTGTTACCAATGATGGAAATGCTATTTTGCGTGAAATAGATGTTGCTCACCCTGCAGCTAAGGTTTTTTTTAACTCCTTCCCTTTCTCGCTTGTCCTTGTCGTCTTCTCACTGTTCTGTTTCTGATATCAATTTTTTTTACTCTTTGTTGATTGCAGTCGATGATTGAGTTGAGTCGCACACAAGATGAAGAAGTTGGTGATGGGACTACATCTGTTATTGTTCTTGGTATATACATTTCATCTGGTTGAATTAATTGTCTGCCACTAGGGTTTGCTTTGAAGAGTGTAATAGGCACTACTGTGATGTTTAATATGGATTTGACTTGTTTCGCTGATTTCTTTTCGTTTTTCAACAGCTGGTGAATTGTTACATGTTGCTGAATCATTTATTGAGAAGAGTTACCATCCCACAGTCATTTGCCGAGGTATACTTGCGTATAATTTGTGATCATTCCACAGTGTTGTATTCTTTTTACTGTTTTCATTTGATCAATGTTTTTCTCTCTCTCTGCAGCTTATATTAAGGCTCTCGAGGATGCTATCGCTGTTCTTGACAAGATTGCCATGCCAATCGATGTCAATGACCGTAAGTCCACTTCTACCTTTGTTTTTGATCTTGGGCATCTTATCTCATGTTTGCTGATACATGAATATCTTGTATTGCAGGTGCAACAGTACTAGGATTAGTCAAAAGCTGCATTAGAACAAAATTCAGCTATGGAAATTTGCCGATCTGATTGCTGTAAGTATTTTAATTACTGAAAATATTTGCTTTTTCGAACAGGGAGTAGTAACAAGCGTATGAATGGATTATCATAAAGTATTTTCGCCACATTCTTATACAAACGAGTTAATGTGGCTCTTGTAGGATTTAGCAATTGATGCCACCACTACTATTGGTGTTGATCTTGGACAAGGATTGAGGGAGGTGGATATTAAAAAGTACATTAAGGTTGAGAAGGTTCCAGGTGAGCAGTTGGAGGACTCCAAGGTTCTCAAAGGAGTCATGTTTAACAAAGACGTAGTTGCCCCTGGTAAAATGAAGAGAAAGATTGTTAACCCGCGGATTATTCTTCTTGACTGCCCCTTGAGTACAAAAAAGGTGAAAACCAAACCAACGCCGAGTTGGTCAGAGAAGAGAACTGGGAAGTGCTGTTGAAACTGGAAGAGGAGTACATTGAGAACATCTGCGTGCAAATACTAAAGTTCAAACCCGATTTAGTAATTACAGAGAAGGGACTTAGTGACTTGGCCTGTCACTATTTCAGTAAAGCTGGGGTTAGTGCTATCAGAAGGTTGAGAAAGACGGACAACAACAGAATCGCTAAGGCATGTGGAGCTGTGATTGTGAACAGGCCTGATGAACTTCAAGAGTCTGACGTTGGTACTGGTGCTGGCTTGTTTGAGGTCAAGAAGATAGGAGATGATTTCTTTGCCTTTATTGTTGATTGCAAAGAACCTAAAGCATGCACCGTGCTCTTAAGAGGACCTAGTAAAGATCTCCTCAACGAAGTGGAAAGAAATCTTCAGGTGTGTGAATGATAGTGCAAAACATAAGATATTACTCATGCTGGTCACTATCATTTACCTGATGCATTCCTTCCTGCAGGATGCCATGTCTGTCTCAAGAAACATCATCAAGAACCCAAAGCTTCTTCCTGGCGGCGGAGCCACAGAATTAACAGTATCTGCCACTTTAAAACAGAAGAGTGCAACAATTGAAGGAATCGAAAAGGTTTGTTATGGTTGCTACCACTTTTCTTGTAGTGGTGAACTTGTGATATTTTCAAGTTGAATGGGTGATCTAATTTTGAATGTTATTGGAACAGTGGCCATATGAAGCAGCTGCTATAGCTTTTGAGGTTATTCCACGTACTCTAGCTCAGAACTGTGGAGTTAACGTGATCAGAACTATGACAGCATTGCAAGGAAAAGTATATCTACATCTACCAATTTTTTAAATCTCTGTACATGTTTTAGACACCGAATTTTTTCTCTCATCGATTCAATTTTTTTTGGTTAAATTAGCATGCAAATGGGGAGAATGCTTGGACTGGAATTGATGGGAATACTGGTGCAATAGCTGACATGAAAGAGAGCAAGGTAAGACTGAAAAAGCAATGTTCTCTGGTAAAAGTACTATGTTGTTTCTTGAGACTTAATACTTTCAACTTTGTGATTAGATATGGGATGCGTACAATGTGAAGGCGCAAACGTTCAAGACAGCGATAGAAGCGGCGTGTATGCTTCTGAGGATTGATGATATAGTGAGTGGAATCAAGAAGAAGCAAGCTCCTGGAGCTGGACCTACTAAGCCTACCATTGAGACAGAAGGAGATGCAGACAACGAGCAAATACTTCCCGACTAGAAATAACCAAAATAATCTTATTCTTGTAGCTATATTAGTTTGACATGTTTGTGAAACTTGACACTCCCTTCAATAGATTTTCTAATTTTGCATATTTTGACTTGGCAAGTAAGAGGAACTTGAGAGGATTGAGTAGAGTGAATCTTTTGTTATCCTTTGAAAAAGAAAGCACTGAAAGACGCTGATAAGAAGGTTACGATTTAAATAGCTTTAGTCAATAATTCACGGTTAGCTCCTCAACCGGATTACTTGCTTGGTTTTGTTCTCCTGTGTTCGGTACAAGCAATTAAACAGAGAATCTGATTCTGCTAACGTTGAGCAAAAAAATCAAAACTGTGTAATTCTGAAATATCTAAAGTTTGAAGCTTAAGCTCAATCTACTATATGAAGAAACAATTCAAATAATGTAAATAAATGAGAAAAGAATGTGAGGAAAATTTCCATGGAATTTTTCATTGATAACCCTAACCTGAACCAACAAGTTGGTCTTATTACACTAATCGTTCCCACGAAACAAAATTAAATAAAGAAAAGCAACAAGGAAAAGAAATTTAAAAAAAGAAGGTAAGAGGCAGAGGGAAAAAAAATAAAAGAAACATCAACAGAGAATGATGCATTTCAAGCAGATCTCTTCTCGACGTCAGGATGATCATCCTCCGCAAGCATATACCTTTTCCAGAACCAATGAGGCTTCCACACACTCTCTCTCATGTCATCAATGGCTATTCCTTTTGTCTCTGGTATGAAGAACAAGGCAAACAGTCCCATCACTATGATCCAACCGGCGAAGAAGAAGAATATTCCATATCTCATCCCGCAAAGCATTGACAAGAAGGCTTGAGCAATTACGAACGTGAAGAACATGTTGCACGAGACTGCAACAGCGAATCCTGCGCTTCGAGTCTCTAGAGGAAACGTCTCGCTTGGGATTAGCCATCCTAAAGGTCCCCATGACCACGCAAATCCCATCACGTAAACGCACACAAAGATCACCACTACTAGTGCTTCTGCCCTCCCGAGTGTTCCCGTTATACCCAAGCCCTTTGCTAGGATGCCTCCAATGATCAACTGTTTCAAGAGATTTGTTAGTTTTACTTTAACTTGTGCGACAAGAAACCTATCTTCAAGTTACTAACTTGAATCACAAGAAATAAAAACAAAGACAAGAGATATAGTTAATGACATGGCAGATGAGCATGTGAACGGAAGATTGGAGAAGAAGGAATCTCCGGCCAGTTCTGTCAACGAGGTAAATCCCAACGAACGTGCTAAGAACATTGATCGTTCCCGTGACAACCGCAGAGAGAAGAGCTGCGTTGCTTCCGAACCCAACAGTTTGGAATAAAACCGGTGCATAGAACATAATCGCATTGATTCCAGTAAACTGTTGGAAGAACTGGAGAAGCATTCCGATGACCAACGGTGGGCGACTAGCCGGCTTCAACAGTTTCCTGTAAGGGTCCTTGACTTGCCTCGCTATATCGCAGGCATGGACGATAGACTCATACTCGTCATTGATATCATCAACTCCTCTGATCTTCCTTAAGGCTTCTTTTCCTTCTTCGTTTTTGTTGCGCTCGATGAGGCTTGTGGGCGTCTCGATGATAAGCAGTGAACCGAAGAGGAGAATAACAGCTGGAATCGCGGCTCCACCGAGAGCAATACGCCATCCGTGAGGGTGAACCTCGGCAGTGAAGTAGTTGACAATGTTGGCAATTAGGATTCCGATTGTAACCATGAGTTGGAATACAATGTTGAGACCTCCTCGGAGCTGTGCTGGAGCAATCTCAGACAAGAAAAGCGGCACTGCCTGCAAATTTTGAGGTTAAGTTAGATACTGTTCAATTCCGGAGTGACCTGTTTTGACACCTGTAGCTAGTTCAGTACTTATATACCTGATTGCCGAATCCGACCCCAAATCCAAGGAAGAGTCTTCCAAAGATCAACATGACGAGGTTAACGGCTCCTGCAGCGAGGCCGACACCAATCAAGAAAAAGATAGAAGCAAACTGCATAGTGGGCTTCCTTCCGAGTTTGGAACAGACGGCGGAAGCGATGAAGCTGGCCACAAGTGCGGCTAGGTAAAGAGACGATGTGAACAGTTGCAAGAACTGGTTATCGTATTTGCAGTAGTTGTTCTCGTGTACGTGCCTCTTCCTTTCCCACACCGCCGGGAAAAATTCCTTCAAGAAATCGTCCATCGCCGTCACTCCACCTTTTAACCAAAGGTCATCATCAAGATTAGCTCAAGAAAACCAAGAACATGTAACTTGAGGTGCAAGATAGGTTTTTATTTAGTTTTCTTGAAATGCATTTATGTATGGTGAAATCTAGTACAGAGTAAGAGAATAAACCTGAAATTCCGATGTCGTAACCGAAGATCAAACCACCAACAGCAGCAATAATAACACAGATGAAGACATAGACAGTCATCTTGGCTTCGAAAGCCGGAGCATTCGCATTAGATACAACAACAGCCATGTTTAATAAAATCTCGATCAGACACCACCACGCAAACTCAGTATATATACGTCAAAACTTTATAAAGTGTTTGTATATGTATGTGTGCGCGTGTGTCTGTGTCCGTGTAACTGTAAACTAAAGAGATCACGGACTAGAGACTGAGTGAGACAGAGACCCTGCTTGAAATGACAGACTCTGTTGGATAGAGCCATAGAAGGTGAAAGAGATCACGTATTTATACGAGATGAAGACATGACAGAGTCACAGACCAAACTGAGATGAGATCCAGACTTGTCTAAAATTGGGACTGTGTTTCGAAATAGAATATGCGAGATATATGGGTTATTGTATGGTCTGCGATTAGTTTTTTGGATCACAATCTTTTTTTCTCTTTCCAATTATTCTTGGGTTGCACAGTCAAATCTTCTTGTACTAAATCAGGCTCAGCCACTCAGCAGTAGTAATCGTGGTTAATAAACCATACTGAGCCAACCAAAAACTGAACCGAGTTTTAATAACATCTTACCGTATCACACTATTTATTATCAGATATCTTGCGAACAGGATAGTGAGTTGGCCGAGTGAATCCAATCTGAAGGTTACAGTCTTACAGAAGTAGAATACGGTGAATAAGACTGTCGTTTCGTGGTAGGCCGAAGAATCTGTGAAAAATATCAAACGAACGAATTGTGGAATGTTTTGCCTTTTTATTACACAGGGACAGGGGAAAACATAATGTAGCACCTTTATTACCTTTACTAACATTCAATAAAAATAGGTATTGTGGCAAGAGAACAACAAAAAAAGAATACAATTTGGAATGAACATAACATTTCGAGTGGGCTTTTTTTATTAATCACACGATTATACTAACATCACCGAGCTTTATTAGCGGTGGGATCAGAAGCACCAAGCTCCTTGTACATGTTTGTTATTGCTTCTCCGAAATATTCCTTCGCTTGTGGTCTCTTAATCTGCAAAAATTCAAATCATATCCTTTTTGCTTCAATCCATATTCACGACTGGTTTCCTAATATTATCTCACCATCGAATCTATTTGCTCAAACGGGTCTGGCAGAACTTACCTTGAATGTCGGAGTTAGCAAACCATTCTCCAGTGTAAATGGCTCCAGCACCAATGTCACCGCCTTTGCAAACTCAAAGCCTCTCAACTGCACCATATGTTTTTGTTTGTTTTCAAGTCAGTGATAGCGTACTTGAGAAATATTAACTAAACGAAAATTGTTTACTGAGATGCATTGCCTGAGCTTCTCTTCCAACAGTGTCCATGTCAGCTAGTACTGCTGCTTTCACTCTCGGGTTATTGCACAATTCTCTCAAATCTCCTCCATACTACATTCAGCAAAGTGGTATAAATTTAGTTTCCTATTGTTACATTGGGAGAATCAGGTAAAGGAAGTTATATTACCTTAATGCCTTCTGAAGCAGCCCAGCTTTTCAGCACATCTGGATCAACCGACACAACACCGACCAATGATGAATTAAAGCTATCACCTGAAAATTGGAAACGAGTAAAGATAGGGAATAATTAAGAGCAATACTATACAAAATGATTTACGAAATTTTATTTACTATACCATATATGAAGCATTGGCCCACAAATTTGCATTTGGCATAGACGTTTTCAATTTTCTCTGGAGCTATATACTCCCCTTGTGCCAACTTGAAGATGTTCTTCTTCCTGTTCAAAGAATGAGAAATTTTACTAAGCTATACTCTGTTCAAAAGATATCAACAAGTCCCCAAATAGATAACCAATCGTGGAAAACTAGAGCTTTGCACTCCCTAGACTTTTCCAGACATTACCTGTCAATAATTTTTAGACGTCCTCCTGGCAGCCACAGACCTATATCTCCAGTGTGAAGCCATCCATCTTCATCAATGACCTCTCTCCTGACAATAATACATTTTGCTGAAAGAATTAGTTCTTGGTACATTTTAATTAGTGAAAAAGGAATTTGCAATGCAAGAGGTGTTCATACGTTTGAACTTCATCTTTGTAATAGCCTGTAAAAATGATAGGACCCCTAACACATATTTCGCCGCGGGGATGGGGCTGATCCACTGATGTATAGTTCATATCCGGGACATCCACAAGCTTTATTTCTGTAAAAGGAAGGAGTATTAAATCCATATAGCGATTTAAATTGTATATTTAGTTCCATATTACTCTACTTATCTTATGCAGAGTCAGTAAAAAAGCTCACCACAAGCTGGATTAGGAGAACCAACATGCCCAGTGAGGTTATCACCCTCGTCCATTCCAGTTATGACACAAGATGTTTCAGTCATTCCATATCCCTCTGATACCCTTCCTCCAAAGCATCTAAAGAAGATTCATACCACAAGATTAAACCAAAGATAATAGAAAATCACAAGCTAAATTCAAACGGAAGTTATAAGAAAACAATGTGTTCATTCTTGAGGGTAAATTCTATTGGACAATATGACATAACACAATATTTTAAAAGCAATAAACTTACATTTTCAAAAATTCCATCACTTCAGAAGACAGAGGTGAAGCACCAGACGTCATAAAACGAACCCGTCCTCCAAGTCTGTCCTTTATCTTATTAAATACCAACCTGTCCCATATGGGCGAAGCACTCTTTCCTGAACCAACAGTACATATTCAAAGGAAATCAAGCCCAAAACTGTTTAAAGGAAATACTACTATCATATCTTAGAACTCAACTGTAATCAAAGTGCCCTTGCTGTATCAGAAATTACAAAATAAAGCTACAGAATTTCACAGTTTGGTTTCAATATCTAAGTATGGCAGGACCTACCATTCAAGAGAGCCTGCTTCTTTGCATTATAGGCAGCATTGAAGAGTCTTTCTTTCAGCCCACCAGAGGTTTTTACTGCATTAATGATACTGGGGACAACAACTTTACATTAGTTCAGTGAATACTCAATAGCAGCAGAGAGCGCATATCAACAAACTAAAGCTATTATATTACCCAGCATAAATTCTATTGTATAATCGAGGGACACTGCTGAATACAGTAGGTCTCAGAGCAGCCAAATCATCCAGTAGTTTCATATTGTCCTGCAGAAAATTTTGCAAGTGGTTTGTCCAATCAAATCAACAGAAAAGGGGCAGGTATAAGAAAAAAAACAGATCGCAGGTGCATAGGTCTATCATGGTTAATGAGAAAAATCAGTCTCTAACCCCTTGGTAGAATCCAACAGCAACACCAAAGTACACTGTCAGGATCTGATTAGCTCGTTCGTAAATGTGTGCCAATGGAAGATACGAAATGTAACTGGAGAGTAGAAGAGATTATGACAAAATCAGTTACTAATAGTCTATCTGAAACAAGAACGCTTAAGAATTAAGATATATATAGCAATAGATACAGAGGAGAACATTGAAAATCTTGAACTATTGGTAGAAAGAAGCAAAGCACTTACACATCTGAAGAGAAAAATTTCACACTAAAGCTGGTGCCAGCAACATTTGCAATCAAGTTTGCATGAGTTAAAACGACTCCCTTTAACATATTTCATCCAGAAGAAGAACAGGTCAGGGAGGAACGAGACATACAGGATAAGATAAACAGTAAGTTAGATGCTATAGTCTGGGTAAATATGAAATAAAGAACAGTACTATTTTAGTTTGAAGATAAAATTTCAAGTAAGCAAAACCTTGGGTGTCCCAGTTGTTCCGCTTGTATAGCATATAGTTGCAACATCATCGGGTTTTGGTGGAAAAAATCGCTGAGGGTTACTACGACCCTGAAACAAAATTTTTTGGTCAGAAAACAATGAAACCAACATGGACCACAACTGTGCTGCTAGCAGCGAAAAGGATACAGGGTGACTATATTATGATTATCTCAAAGAGAAAACTATGATGGATATATGGGAAAGGTATAACAGTTGTCCTGATATTAATTGATCTCGAGTTTTAGGTAAAAGTACAATGATGTGGAAGTACACTTGTACATATATGACCTACTATGTACCCAGTGTTGTATAAATATTGATGAAACCCTGGTTGGTAATAAACAGAACACGACTCATAATAGCACTGGTAAGAACTTGCAAAATCTAAAATGATAGAATGTCCTTAGTCCTACTTATCTTCAGAAGAAGGTTATTGAATTACAAAATTACACAAGTACCTGATTCAATAACACCGAATATGATACAACTTTCACTCCTGCTGATGCCGGAAGAGAGGGTAAAGATTCATTCAACCCTCCAACAACCTACTTGGTCCATGAGAAGTATCACAAACAGAGAGAAAAAAAATTAATTTGAAAGCTGTAGTCATAATACTCAAAGAGTAATCAATAAAAAAAATTTGAGGTGTCGTCTTCATACCACCACCAGGCGTACACTTGGCATCTCACTCAAGCAGCTAAGTAACTGAAACCTCCAGCAAAAACAGGAAAGCAAGCAAAAAGAAGTCAGGAAAACGATCATTTAGCAAAAGTACGAGCAATTGAAGGAAAACAATCAGCAACATACACATCATTTGAGTAAGAAAGGTTCTTTTCTTACTATCATCCAAGTAAGAATAAAGAAAAAGAGAAGGAAATTAAAGCAGCAGATTGAAGAACTCACAGAGTTTAAAGTCTCTGCCACACAAAATATAGCTTGCACAGTTGCATGATTGATAATAAATTTGACAGCATCAGGACCTTCACTCAAAAAAAAAAAAAAGAGTATTATCATCATGAACATCCGTAACAAATGCGCAATTGAAATCATAAGCTGTAACCAGAAGCTTACCAAGAGTATCATACAAAGGAACAGACACATAAGAATAAGAAGAACAAGCATGATCAACAATGAGCCACTCAGGACGGTTGATAAAGTAAATTCCAACAGCTGATCCCTGGTAGAAGAAAAACAGAGACACTTGAGAGTCAAGCTGCAAAACTCAAGATCAATCGGAAAGAAAAGCTAGAATCAAAGAAAATTACCATGGGGATACCATGATGAACTAAACCAGAACCAAGAGCTGTCCTTGCAGTACCAGCTTCTCCGTATGTCATCCATTTATAGCTATAGAAACAAGAGTCACGTAAAGAGTGGAAGCATATACATAACTCTAAGAGTAAAGTTAAAGAGAGGAGCTCACTCTCCAACAGTTCCGTCGACACGAACACGAGTTCCTAAATACTTGTAATCACGAAAATCATGAACAGCATGCCTACATAGTAACAAAGGAACACTAACAATTCAGAGAGATGACTCAAAAAAATTGATAAATACAAGAAGAAGGGGGGATTTCTGATTGCCATACTCAAAATTGTCATGGAGAGTAGCGATGTCAGGATGATCTGGGAATCTACTAACGAGCTTGAACGGAGACTTTACAGATCTGAGTAAAATTTTGAAATCAAACGGAATTGAAACAGAGAGATAGAGAAAAGGAGAGGAGGAAGAAGAGGGAAACCTGTAGACATTCCAATTGCCAGTATTCAATTTCTCAGGAAGAACAACACTGTAGCCGTTATCTAATTCCGATCAGAATACCAAAACGGAATCAGCAACTAGAGAGACGAAGCTAAGCTAGCCTAGTAGTAAGTAAATCAGAGATTGAGAGAGAATACGGACCAAGACCGAATTCGCCGGAGGTTGGATTGGAACGGAGGAGAGGGGAAGAGCGAGAAGACGTAACGAGATGAGAATGGATAGCGTTGATACGACGTCGTGCTGCGTCGGATGATGATGAAGAATCCATAGTTTCCGATTCTGAATCAGAGAGAGAGAAGAACAGAATTGATCCGAAGATCCGAAGATTACTAAATAAAAAAATTAAAAAAGGAGGCACGCTTTTCTAACTTGTGACGATGATGTCGCTATCCGTTGATTTCGTGTCTTTGTTTCTCACCAAAATATATTTATTAACTAGAAAATAGAATGCGTGGGTTATGCATGCATTATTAATTTGAAATAAAAGATGAAGATTCTATTTAATTCTATATGAAATGTACGTGTAATTGTTACTATATATATTGAAAAATAATTTTTATAATATTATGGTTTAACTACAATATTTTTATAGATATTTGTTATATGATGCAATTCATAAAAGAATCATTTTGATAGAGAAAAAAGTACACACAGTATTGTTGAAAATATTTAAATAATATGTTATTATAATAATATGACCATTGTTTTAGTTACTGCAAAATTAATTTAATTTGGTATTTTTGTTAAGTAATTAAGATAAATTATATTTATTTACAGTTTTTTTTTTTTGAAAAAACTGATAAGTAGTCTAAAAATACCATAATAATTTTTATAATATTATGGTTTAACTACAATATTTTTATAGATATTTGTTATATGATGCAATTCATAAAAGAATCATTTTGATAGAGAAAAAAGTACACACAGTATTGTTGAAAATATTTAAATAATATGTTATTATAATAATATGACCATTGTTTTAGTTACTGCAAAATTAATTTAATTTGGTATTTTTGTTAAGTAATTAAGATAAATTATATTTATTTACAGTTTTTTTTTTTTGAAAAAACTGATAAGTAGTCTAAAAATAAAATTGTAAGACCTTACTATATAATTACTTTGATAGATAATCTAATGTTGTTCTATATATTAATTTTACTTTCATAATCTAAAAGTAATACTTAACAACAAATAATTTTAAAAGAAATACCTTCTCTTGTAATCCATTTTAAATAATATCCTTATATATATACAAAGTAACTAAATTTTAAACCCTAAACTCCAAATACTAAACATATTAAACATTATCATACTAAATATTATCTCTCAATCACTCTTGAATTAAGTTGCCTCAACTTTTTATGTTTTGTGAATGATTTCATAAATAAAACATTTAACTTTTATAGATTTTATACTATGGAGTATTGATGTACCATTTTTTCCATTGCTTGCTTTTTTTACAATTCACTTTACTTTTATATAATAAACTTTTATTTTGTTCGGTCCAAACGTTTGAAATCCCTTTGATATGCCTCCATCTTCATGGATAGTGATTCTCCACAATCTAGCCAATATTGTAATATAAAACAAAATCCCTTTCATCCAACAAAATGAGATGTTGCCACAAATCATATTCCAGCCTTTTTCCATTGGATTTTTTTTTTGTCAACATATAATCGACAAGACCTGATTCATATCCAGTCCCTACTAAGAGAGATAATACGACTTAGTGAAATCGAGCTCCTGTGGGATCGGTCGCAGAAATGGTACTGTAAGCACTTGACTAAAAACACTTCCCATCATTTAAAATTTTTAAAATTATATGAGACTGTATTAAATTGTTATATTAGACAATACTCCATCTGTTCCAAATTAATCCATATTTTAGGATTTTCAAACATATTAAAACCCGAATTTACTTGCATTATTTTTGTGATTAATGAATTTCAACCAATAATATTCAGTTCTTTTTTTTTAATTTACAATTTGTCATTAATTACTTATTAAAAAAATCTAGAAAACCTAAAAATTGTTTTTTTTTGTGCAACATTTGTTTTTCTCTAGAAAATGGATTAATAAGGAATGGATGGAATAAATTATAGTGAGGAAAATATATTGTGACTATTATAATATACATATTATTTGATGGCTTTAAAACATAATATAAATTTGTGGTCTAAGTTTGTTTAGTCTGCTTGTCCTCGGGAACTGGTCTGGCTCCTTTCTCGATAAGATGTTAAAAAAAACACATAAACCTAAAATAAAGACGTTTAACTAATTCTCAGGAAAGTTAAAATAATGTCTACATATATAAAAACCAAGAGTAAATTTTTATTAAAAAGTAAATAAAAGAATTTAGATTAAAATTTAGTTAATCATTTTTTTTAAGAATCTACCTTCTTGTATCTTGACAAGACTTTAGCTGAACCTTTAATATCCATTGATTCCATTCCATGGCTTCTATATAATATAGTTTAAAATTTTGAGAGTAAATATGAGTCCAAGTATTTAAGTAAATGTCTGATAGATGTTATTCTTAGGTTCAAAATATTTTATTAACAGTTACAAATTTGGGAATTAGGGTATTTGATGTCATAACAGTTATATTTGCCTAATTTTACATAACACGGCAACATTTGGCAGCGTATATTTTTGACACATATCCTCACTTCTCAATTATTAATTTATTTTTCTCAAAACTACATACATTATTTTTCATATTCACTATTTAAATGATATTTCTGTACTAAAAAATATATTGACATTTATATATGTAATGTCCTTTTAGTCATTATATATAGATATCATTTATCAATATCTTATATAATTACCATAACATTAAAATTTTGCAAAAAAAAGAATTATTACTATTATAATTTTGGACAAAATAAATTTCCAATTATTAATGATTTAATATTAATATCATAATCTCAGAAAAATATAATGTGATGGTTATTAAACTCTTTACTAATTTCAAGCTATAATAATATTATAATATTATAATAATTATTTGTTGACAAAAAAGTTATAATATTTGCTTCACATTTTTGTGCCAAAAGATCAAATCAATTTATCCTAATATAGTTTAAAGATATAAAACAACATGATATTTTATTTTTCTTTAATAGTAATCATTAATACAATTTATTGCATATTAATTCTTTAAAATGTAACTCCAATGATATTTGAAAAAAATTTAAAACAAATCTTTCATCATATGAATACACTTTAATGTATTAACTGTAATACAATTTGTGGTTTAATATTTGTTAATATTTTATTAACAGTTACTCTCTTTAATGCATGGTAAAAGCAATTTGTAACCCACTACATGATATTAAATATTAAATTTTAATATATTTTCCATATAAGAAATAATCAAACTTAATGATTTAATTAATACTATTTTAAATATGTCACTTAAAATTTTCTAATGAAATAAATAGATAGAAAATCAAGAAAGTCAACATATATGAAAATCTTCTTATATATATATGATTTGAACATGAGAACAATTCTGAAATGCTCTGGACAAGATCGATTTTATGTTGATATGTGTATTGATATGAAAGAAGATGCTATAGTTGTGTAATATATCATAATTTAATAGGATTTTAGTGGAAGTATGGAACTGACTAACTTTATTGTCTACTCAATGAAAGAAAATCTTATATGATTTTAAAAGGTGTGAAAATTAAGGTTTATAAAATTTGCATTAAGGCTTAATCATAATCATGTATCTTTATTGTCTACTCAATGAAAGAAAATATTATATGATTTTAAAACGTGTGAAAATTAAGGTTTATAAAATTACATTAAGGCTTAATCATAATCATGTATTTAAACTATTTCATTTCTCATCCAAGATATGATTTTTATTATGATATTTTCTTTTATTATAAAATAGTGTGTTTTTTTACTTTAAGGATGAAGGACAAATTAAATAAAATGTAAGAAAAATGTTTAAAATGGATGTATCAAATATGAGTTATTTATTAGTAAATGTTATAGAATATTACATTTCTTATCATATACATAATATGAGATTTTATTATAAAATAATTTGATTTTGTTTGATAAAAAAATTTAAGATATAAAAGTGGATTTAAAAATATATGTCAATTGTACCAACATTAGGAAGATAACTATGACTATTTGGAATTGAAAATGATATAATTTTGTTAAATAATAAAATAGAAATAAAGGATGACAGATGTCAGTAAAAGAGAATGCCAAATGTCGCAATGTGAGTAAAAGTTAGAAAAAACCTTATGTTATTATATAAGATTGTAACACAAACAACAAAATAAAATAAAAGAAGGTACTTGAAATGAATAATACAATGTTTTTATTATTACGAAAAACTATAATTAAAACATGCACTATTATAGCCTATAGAACAAAAACAAAAAAAAAAACGTAACAGTTACAGCTTAGTTTTGAGATCACAAACTTGTTCCAACACTTTCATTGAAGGAAACCCAAGAACAAGGTTGCAATGCGATAATGAATCCATATGTGTTTTAAAGATTCCCAACAACGTGATCTCTCCTGGCATTCTTGCTTTTGTCTCCATCACTATTTTCCCATGCAATATATCTTGCGCGATATCCCCCAAGTTGACGACAAATTTATCGATCTGAAGAACTAGAGGACATGCCAACATCACTGAGCCTTTCGCTGGTAACGTGCTTGAAGGTAGAGAGAGATTTCCCACCAGCGTATCCCTGTAATAAACCAAGTTTTCCACCGTCTTGTACGTGACATCCGCAACGTTAGGGTTCGTGAGCAGCATCTCGAGTGTGAGAGTGAAGTTCACCTGGATCTGATCTGGTGGCAATAGATTTGTGGATACGCCTTCGACGGTTGAAGACACGGTTTGTAATATCGGATGTTTTGGCTTGAACACGGTTTGCGCTAGGATCAAACCAATCATGGAGAGAGCTAAGAGGATGAATATGATTACGGAAACTATGTAGCAAACGTTTCGTTTCGACATGATATTGTAATATTATTGTATTGGGGGCGTGATAGCTAGGTTTTATGTATATGTAAGAATTGTCTTAGACTAATCTTTCTGATCTGACATATAAGATTCATTCATAAAAAGAAAGATGGATAAGTTTAAGAAGGAATTTGAAAGCTGTACAAATCTCTGTATTCACTTTATGGCAGTAAATTAGGGGGAGGTTTTTTGCTATTATATATTGTTGTTTTGATCAAATGTAATTGTTAAGTCAAAACTATATATCTCTTAATTAGGAGGATTTGATTCCTTGGATGAAATTTACATACTATGTAACAGCCACTTAAAGTTTGACACTTTAATTGATTTGTTGTTTTGTTATAAGATCTTTTTGCTTTTATTGTGTCCATATCCCATATATATATATATATGAGAATGAAATCCAACAGATTTAGAAAAAAAAAAAAAAAAGAATTTACAGAAATGAAATGTTAATATATGGTTATGCAATCTGTGGTGTAAACAAAACAATACAATTTACAGAAATGAAATGAAAAAAATATATTGTTTTTTTTCCTTTTTCATATTAAGTCGGTTTAAAAGTTACTTAATTGTGTAAGTTGTAAATGTTATTGTAACTGATGAATTGTACTTATTAAATTTCTAGGTTAGAAACTTAAATCCGATCACCGGCGCTATATGAGAGTGGGCCGGGA
Organism: Camelina sativa; assembly: GCF_030686135.1. NCBI lineage: Eukaryota > Viridiplantae > Streptophyta > Magnoliopsida > Brassicales > Brassicaceae > Camelina > Camelina sativa. The sequence goes on from NC_141894.1 coordinate 2,378,087, forward strand.
GCAAAGAAAAAATTGGGCCTACTAAGTATTGAAAATAAAATAATACTAAAGTAAGGGAAAGGAATCGAACCTGCGATGAAAATATATATACATAAGGCCGCAAGCAGGGTTACTCGACGTAGAAATCCAACGCTCCTGATATATGATGTTATCCAAGACAAAGAAATAATAAATTGTGTGTGGGTATGTCTGATTTTCGCATCTATTTTCCCTCGTTTATTGTAACCAAATTGCTCTGAGTATAATGGAAATAATAAAACGCTAACTGACATCAGGGGCGGATCTACGTTGGGGAGAGGTAGGTCACCTGACCTGGGTAAACTAATTAAATAGTTGTTTTTACATATAATTCTACAAGGTTTTAGTAGCACAGATGGTAAATTATTTAGTGTTGACCTCCCTAAACCAGAGTTCAAACCACTAATACAACACAAATATTTTTTTTGTTCTGTAATTGACCTCCCTAAATTTATTTTCTGGATCCGCCACTGACTGACATACAATTTAAATGTGACAAGTCTATACTTAAAAGAAATTAAAATGAGTTTTTGAAAACCAAAAACTAAAGTCTATTTCATAATCTACAAAAACATTCAAGACCTACATTCTACCATTAAAATTCAATGAAATTATAGAACATAAGAAAGAAAAGAAGCAAACAGATCTAGTAAAAATATGCATTTGAAATTTGATAAACAATATTACTTGTTAGAGTAAAAACTAAAAATAAGACTAAAACTTGAACCGAAACGTTGACAAAAGAAAAACAAAGGAAGTAGAAGAAAAATTCGAACTAAAACAAGAGTGGTCCAACACCAAGAAACCCGCAGCTCCAACGTGCTTCCAAGTATTTATTTATTTTATTACCATCATATTACTTCAATATATTCATACATACCCCAATTTGATTAGATTATTATTGTCTGTTTGTTTGTCCCATACCCAATAGTTTGCTATTAGTGTTTTATATTATGAAATATATATACTCTCGAGATAAAAATAATTTTAGAGCTGTCTGCATGTAATTTTGGACTCGTGACTTTTAAATTTAAATGATAGCTTTTACAACAACAACAAAAAAAAAAAAAAAAAAAAGAATTAAGTGTGCTAAACTATTATTAAAAATATTGCAATTAATCGTCCAATCCTCGTAAACCAAGACAAAGATCATGCATGCATTCTCAAGATATTAAACAAGAGAACCGATTTTGTAAAAGTTTCATGAAGGATGATATTTGGATCTTCAGTTGAATTTTGTTTTCTAAGCAAGAGAATTCCTATTAATTAGTGTCATTACATGCATGTGCCGACATGTGTTAACTGGTCATTACCCTCCTTCCTTCATGCACTCTCTCTCGTTAATTCCCAACTCCCCCATTGACTCTGTGATCCATCAGCTTCTCTATTAGAAAAAAAAAAAAAAAAGCGTTTTCTATCTTATACTATTTTTGAAGTAACCTCGATTGATGTAAGATTATATAAATATAAGTTGCATACTTGCATGGCTCATCTCTATTATTCTTAAATCTCAAAACAGGCTTTTAAAGTCACAACTCTAATTACATGTCTCTAATTTGTCTGCTTGTGTCTCCCCCCAACGTGTCCATGTGGTCGTCTTCCTCATTAGTACTAATATCTTCTTAACCTCAATTTATTAATCTTAATTACATTAATCAACTTACTCTGTTTCTCCTTTTCCAGACCTCATCTCTCTCTCTCTCTCTCTCTCCCCCTTGTTATTTATTATCTCCATCATGTATAACTCTCACAAAGTCTACCACTAGCTAGCTAGAACTCTCTTCTCTTAATACTTCCAGACAAGAATCAATCAGCCACACGTCTATACCACGATTTGCTACTTCCACCAAAGTTTTATAAGCAAAGAGATCAATCAGTACTCTTTGCTCGTATCTATCAGATCTTCTTCATCACAAGAGAAGATATGGTTTCAGAGACGGTTTCAAAGACGGAATCACCACCGTTGATTGGACCTCGTATATCCTTCTCAGCTGATTTATCCGACGGTGGAGATTTCATCTGCATCAGCCCCGTGATGTGTAAGGAACTAGAGAAAGATGTCGCTAAAGGGTCAGTGAAAGTCTCCGACTTTGAGTTCTTGTCGGAAAATGTGAGTCCACAAAAGATGCATACCGCCGATGAACTCTTCTCCGAAGGTAAGTTGCTTCCTTTTTGGCAAGTAAAGCACTCAGAGAAGCTTAAAAACATTACCTTGAAGACAAACGAAGATGAAGAGAAACGTAAAGCGGAAGTGATGAAGAAAGATCAGGAGATGAATAGTAACAACAGAGTGAGTTGGTATATAGACGAAGATCCATCTCCTCGTCCTCCCAAGTGTACGGTTCTTTGGAAAGAGCTTTTGAGGTTGAAGAAACAGAGGAATCCGTCTGCTTCGCCGGTTACGGTGAGGACGGTATCGTCTTTGTCTCCTTCGTCTTCTACATCATCATCGAGCTCGCTTGAGGATGCGGCGAAGAGAGTGGAGAGAGAGAAAGAAGGGAAGAGAGGTAAGAAAGGGTTGGAAAGAACGAGATCGGCGAGTATGAGGATTAGGCCGATGATTCATGTCCCTATTTGCACTCCTTCCAAATCATCTCTTCCATTACCTCCTCTGTTCCCACTTTCGCTTAAGAAAAACAGAGTAGAGAGACGCACTTAGAAAATATCGAATCTTTGAGTGTTATTGGTTGACAGTATTATTGGTTGATTTGTTCGGATTCTTGAGTGTTTCTCATTTGGTCAGTAACTCTAATGCATGTATTTTTGTGTTCTATTAAGCTTTATGGTTTGAGATCTAATGTGTTAAGTGTCAAGAAATTCAAGTAAGAACAGTTCATCTTCATTTTTATGGATCCAAAAGATAATAATCATGAAAAGATGAAGATGTGATTTTAGATTTGTTTGCATGTTGAGATGTGAAATATGCGAGACAAACGAGTAAATGTCAAGAAAACAAAAATAATGAGACAGAGAAATAGAAAAACAGAGTAGTCTGTTTGTTAGTTAATGATGAGAAAATGAAAGATGAAAGACTGATGGGCACATGCAAGATTCAGATGTTTTCTAAATTTTTACTTTTTTCTGCACCAATTGATTCTGCTTCACCATTTTCGAATCGGGCTCCACTTTTGCAGACACTACAGCTCTCATTATTTTCACGTTTCTCTTGTCCTTTGTTTATTTATCTTGTTTGGCATATTTGATAGATATTTGATCAAAAAATATCTTAAAGTTTAGTAGATTCAGGTGATTCACTGACCTCAGTAGAACCGATTTGTATTTAGAGGAAAAACACATAAACTCCATTAATTTATCACAATATTCATAATACAACGTATGTTTCATTACACAATAGAATGATATTACAAACCCATGCAAATCAGTGTTCTCTTATCCCTCCCCCCCTCCCAAAGTGTTCAAAGAATGAAACATATATGTTAAGTAGATTGTACACGTGAGTGAGGCTTCTAATTTTCACACAAGCTCTACAAAATGTATAACACAAACTCAAATCATTGTCGTCTTCTTCTTTAAAGGCCGAATCAACGTGGCTGTTGAGTCAAAAAGGGGTTACCAGAAGTCCTGAAGTGTAAAGAATCAGAGAATATTTGGCATTAGCTGGTTCTAAACGAGACATTACTCAGATATGGATGGTTAAAACCACTCTGGGAATTTTGTAGCTTACCTTAGGTTTAGTCCAGGCTTCTGAAGAAGATTGCTTGGAATTTGGCCAGTTAGGTTGTTGTTTTGTAAGAACCTAATTATCCACAAAACATACATTGCTAAATCAGAAAATTCGTGCTCTTGGCAACAAAATGGCGACAATGAAATGATGTATCTCGGAAGAGTCTATAGAGGAGACATGATTACAGTTATGTTAGTATACTGCAAAATGTATATAAGGTATATAGTTTATTATGCACTTTGAATCTTAGAAAGCAAAGCTTAAAGACAAAAGTGTTGATGCCAAAGTAAAGAAGGGCTAACTGTTGTATTACTGAATGAATATATAAGGTATTATATCTTCTCCATCTACAAGTCAAGAATCTTGAGCAATTTGCAGTTTATTCTACAGAAACATTTAAAATCAATTATCAGAAGAATGGAAACTTACAGCTCTCGCAAGTGCGGCACTCCACCAAGAGATGGAGGAATATTTCCACTGAAACGATTGTCTTCCAAATGCCTAGTACATAGATACAAAACATGAGATTAGCTTATGAGTCTCTGTTCAATTGTAGCCTATCGTTACTGACAGGTGCAAATCTGCATAACATGTAGTGAAATAATATAATTATCCTCTCACAGTGATTCCAGCAGTTTGAGTGAACTGAAGTCAGGTAAACTTCCCGAGAGAGAATTCTTTCCTAGCCAACTGTTCATAAGACACGAATATCAGCAGATGTTTTTGTCACTCAGGCATAGAACTAATAGTTCGATAGTCAAGGTACTTACATGGAGGACAATGCTGTTAATTTGGTAACTGCAGGTGCTAGGGAACCTGAAATTCCCATATTAGTTAAGTTCCTGGAAAATCAATGAATTAGAAGAGTGTCAGTAATCTCAAACTGACGCATCAACAAATAAGGGCGACACAATTCCGCAAAATTCCAACTCACAAGGTGACTATGCGAATTCGAGGGCCTTCAGAGCAGGTAACACCAGACCAAGTGTAATTTTTAGGGAAACAAGGATCCCCATTCCAATCAGCTGGTGCGTTCTTGAAACTCTTTTTAATTGCGTTTAGAGCAGTTACTGCATAAGGAAGAAACACAAATTCAGCATTTAATCAGCAGTTATGCTACTTTTTAACTACCACAAAAACCAAATTCAATCATTCAGTGCTGTAATCAGTCTTACCATCTCGAACAAGAGTTTTGCCTCCAAGAGGTACCAACTCAAACATTTCACCACCATTAATAAGAGGGGCAAGGTTTGAACCACTTCTAGGACTTAAAGTTAACGTCGTTAACCCTTCAAGAGGCCACCTGCTTGCAAAGATAACCGCACCAGCTGGAGTAACAGACAGCTCTTTATAATATGTTATACCATTGACAGAAACATCAAAGACTCTTGATCCATCTCCCAACGAGTCAGAATCATGAGCAAAGTACAACGCAATATAATAAGTAGCCTTTGCTAAGGGCATTGGAGGCCAAGTGAACTCCAAAGGCTGAACTTGAGTAGCTCTTAGATCTGTGTTGAATATCCTCGAAGGCGGAAGGTTCCAGAAACCAGAAACCTCTAGTTTCCTATTGTTTGGTCCAGTCGAATTCAGCGAATAAGGCTCCCAAAACCTATCAAACTCATCATCTGGAAACCTGAATAAAGATGAATAATGTTAATTAAGGGGGAAAAAAAATCAAACTTTTATATCAAAGTAGTGAACTTTATAATACCTAATGATAGGTCCGCTGTAACCAAAAGCATGCCGAGCAACAAGACTCATCCCAACAGTGGAAAAGTCAGTGGAGTTGTAAAGAGTCCCATCAAGCCTGACAAGCTCCAAAGCTGAGATGAAGGGATCAGAAGTGGTATAAGAATTTGAACCAACGCAGAAGCTCATAGATTTCCCCTGAGCCATAAAAACCCCTTCGTAATAAGAAGCGAGACCATCGGCGTAATCAGCTGTGGTATTCACGACACCCCAGAACGTGCCGTCAACAATCTGATCAAACACCGGCGGCGAAGGAGTGTCTTTTCCGTTAACCCCACCGTAGAAATAAGTCGTCCTGATCATATACTTCCAGCCACGAGAAACGCTCACCACGTAACAAAACTTGCGGCGAGTTTCAAGAGGGAAGGATCTGACGGTGAATAGAATTTGGTCGAGGGCTTTGTCGGGGACGGTCTTCGGTGTTCCGCTTGAGACGAAAGCTTCGTCGGATTGCCATTTTCTGCCGTCGATTACGGAGGACTCGGAGGCGCCACAATCGATCAGAATCGCTGAATTGTAGAAATTGTAAGCGAATCGTATAGATTATGAGGAATTAACGTAATGGAAGGAAGGTGATACCTGAAGGAGGAGAAGGCTGAGAGAGGGAGGAGACGGAGAGGAGAAGGAGGAGAAAGATGCGGAGATGAGACATGGCGGCGGAGACGGTGATGGTGGTGGTGGGTGAAGAGCAGTTAGCATGAAAAGAGAGGTTTAGGTTTGGAAGAAGGAGGGGGTGGGTTGACCCTCCAGCTCCAAAGAGAGATTTTTGAAGAATGAGAGAATTAGAGGAACAGGTCAGAGACGAAGGTTGATGAAGACGACGAACATATTTTTTTATTATTATTTTTTGTTCTTCTTCTTCGAGACGACGACAAGAAATTATTATTTTATGCCGTTATTTCTGTTGCCGGTTTATTTTGGAAAATTGGAAACATGACCGTCCCGGTTTAATCCGGTTCGTTGATTTACATTTGTAATTTACTCTACAACTAGGTTCGGACCCATACATACGTGCGGAGTTATGTTTATAAACTAATTTATTTTAGTAGTCATAATCAAACTCATACTAATTGAGATTTTAGTTTGATTTTTTGGTTTAGTTTATTAATGTTTGAAAATTTAAAATAATAATGGGTTCACCAATATTTTAAAATTCGGAACAACATCATGGTTGGACTGATAACAAACTAAATCAGATAAATGATTGGTTAGATTCTATTAAATTAGTGAACTATCAAATCAAATATATAACCGCTAACAATGATGAAAACCCGTTTGAGACAAATACAAATATTTAGGGATGGACGTAATTCTCTTTCCGTTTTATCATGTTCCATCATGTCCTACACCCGTTCTCAAATTTTGTTGCATAAAAGAAAACATTCTCAATATGGGACCAATTTGTATTTTCGATCAAAAACATACATTCTCAAACTCACGTATAGAACAAACATAAATATAAATATAATTCATATTATATTTATATCATATGTTATAATAAAAATATTACAAAATTAATTGACTTCTTTATTCTTATTATATATTATATGGTTCAATAAGTTATAAATGAGAAACATCTATACTATTAAACCAGAAGTACTCTCTAGAGTAAAAATGGACCATGACTTGGTTTTGGTAGGTTTTTCATTAAAAATGATTAGAGAATCACAAAATTTAATCTAATTAACCTATAGTTTCGATTTCTTTAAATGACGAAAATACCCTTGGTCGATCACTTAAAAAATTGCCGGGTCGGGACGCGGATCCTAAAATATCCGACTACAGAAGGAAAAAAACCCGCGGATCTGTTTGTATTCCAGAATAATATTTTTCGGATCCAGTATATTATTTCATTCAAGATTAGTTATTTAAGATCCCAAACAAACTCATTCGATATAGTCAAACACTCTTATTTCATTTTCTTTTAAGGTATTTAAATGAAAATCATAAATTTTAATTACCAAAAATTCGGATATTTCCTTAATTACCGAGATTGATCTTAACAGATAATCTTTTAAAAGGAATATTTAGTGATTCAGTTAAAATCTTAAAAAACGAATATTCAAGTTACCAAATCTGACTAAATTGTTTGATTTCCGATATTATAATATTTCCTTAACGAAATTATAGTAATTAATTGTGAGTAGTATAGATAGAAAGAATTAAAAACGCAGAAATTATATATATGTAAAGTTGTAAACTAATTTACAGAAAAGTGTATTGTATATCCCACATCGACTAAATATTTTGGAATATGGTTCATAATCACTATAAATATGTGACTAAAATGTTTTGAATACAAATGAGCAGGAAACTTGATTTATCAGGTATCCAAATTTAACAGTTTAATTTGGTTCTATATTTGAGAATATTTAAACTTTTAAAAAGTAAACATATTATAATATATTATAATATATTTACATTTTTTAAAAAAGTTTAAGATATTCTAAATATTTAAATTTTTATAGAATGGTTAAATTATTATAAATATTTGAACTCCGTCGAAAGTTTAAAATATTATAATAAATTTAAAGTCTATAAAATATTTAAGTAATATTAATATTTTAATTCTTAAAAATTTAAAATATAATTTTTTTTTGAGTTAAATCCGTTAAAACATGTATTTTTATCAAACTATAAATTAAGCCATGGAAGCAGGGTGTATCTATCGTCTTACAAAACTACTATCCGATATTGCGGAGTGTCTATTCTCTTACAAAACTACTATCTACTATTGTGGTGTGTCTGTTTCTATGAAAAAATACATTTTACAAACTACTTACTCTATTAGGATTTCCAATTTACTGTATAATCCCAAATATACAAATAAACACTATATAAACAAAGAAAATAAATCAAAATAAAAAACTATATTACAAAAATACAAATTACAAAAAAAAATAACTAATAAAATATATAATCCCGTGCTGTAGCACGGGTATCACCTAGTAGGCATGTATATTTTGGACATCCCGTGTCCACCAAATGTAAATTTTTGTTATATAATAATTTTTTTAATTATTTTTCGTTTGAAAAATATTTATATTAGTCCAGCGGATAAGAGATTGGAAAAAGAATATCCGTATTTAATTATCAAAAAAAAAGAAGAGAGAAAGCTTCTAACGGGATATCCATGTTTTCCATTTGATTATTTAATTTTTACAAAATTACTACAAAATTAATGGAAATTACACAAACTTTCTTTATATTTTTTAAAAAACATTATCTGATTTATTTCAAGATTTCTTAAAAGAAATCATCTGTTTAAATTAAAGTTAAGTTATTTTCATATTACTATTAGAAATTAATAAGATATGGTTGTTATGGAAATCTTGTTAAATGATAAGTTTTATTAATTGCAAAACTCTCTTATTATTTTATAAAATTCTAATAACTATATAAAATTCAAGGAATTATTAATAGAAATAATTTTATTTTTATTATAATATTTAAAATTATCATTTTGTAATCTTATTGGCTGTAATTTTTTTATTGTGACGGTATGTCAAATATTTAAATTTCTTATTTGTAATTAATATAATTTCATAAAATATAGGAATGTATCTTTTATAGTTAATATAGTTTCCTAAAATATTGGAAGAGTTAATCATTTATTTCTTTAGTAATTGTTACTATTTCTTTAGGTAAGTTTACTTATGAAAGAGTTAATCATTTATTTCTTTTATAATTGTTACCATTGATTTAGAGAAGTTTGATATTTTTTAGTTTAATTATGTAGGCAAGTTGGTATATTTGGCAACATGGATATATGTCATATTTTTTGTTTTTTTTATCCGAAAGTGTACTCCCCGTTTAATAAATAACTTAGAAACTTGATCTGATTTAAGTAGTGTTTACGTTTCCTCACTTTTCTCTGCTTGTTTCAATGGAAAAAAAGTTGCATTAAATTAAAAAGCTTTCGGATGCAAAGCGTGTTCGTGCCTCACAAGATTTCATTTTCATGTGCTTTGTAATATATATCTCTTTGCATTTTGTTCTCATACACGTTTGCTTTGTGGCCGACCACAACGGTCCTTAAAGTCTTTAAACATGTTTTATTAATTTAGTAAAATTTCGTTCTAAATTAAATTTTAGATGTTGTTAGGATGGTGACTAATTTGTGACAAAAAACAAAAAAAAAAGATGTTGTTAGGATTATGAGAGAGCTGGAAGTCAAAGGGATGATGGTTATGCTAATTAAGAAAGGGATTATTTTAAACATAAAGGCTAACTTAGAATATGATAATCATAATCTGAATTAACCAAATTGTATGAGTAAATTTATCTTGAATATATACAATTTTTTGGGAAACTTATCTATACTAGAAACTTGTAACAAAAATAGCCTAAATTTAACAGCAAAGTAAGAAGAAAAGGTTTAACAAGTTTTAAATTTACACAACTGACAAACCTTATTAAAGAGTAACCTTGTATCAATTCAAGGTTAACCAGCACGCCTGAAATTTTTTTAAGGGTGCAGGTACGGTCTGGTCATATGGCTACTCGTTAAATTATATAAGAAAAAACATGTAATATCAAAATCCTTAAAATAATGTATATATATAGAAGACATAATTGAAAAAGTGTCACACAAACTAAAATAAACTTAAACTTGCAAAAGTAAAAACATTTACGTGATGATCATCTTCTAGATGAGGCTGAGAATTAATGTTCGGTTTTCAAAACATGTAATAATCTTCGTCCCCAGCCAAATTACTCTTATTAATCTTGGAGAATGTCCCAAACTTTGAGAAGTACTTGCTTTGAGTCTCATCATCTTCGCCTAGCTCTAGCGACTGAGGACTCGACTGCTCTTTACTCATTCTCTCTAAAAACGTAGTACCAGAAGAAACAGCACCTCGCTTAGGTCGTCCTTGTAACTTGTCAAGCTTCTCGAGAACCTCATCTCTCAAAGCTCTTCCATGTGCCCCCGATGAGTAGTATCTTCTATTACAGTCAACTCTATTAGAGTCAACTACTGCTGCTAAAGTCAAATTTGCAGCCAAGAGGTCACAAGCATCATCCTGATATCTAGGAGGCGTGTTTTTAACAATATCTGTCTCCATCAAAAAACCCTTAACAGACCCAACAAAACTCCTCTTCCTCTTGTTACCAACGCGTGTAACATTACAAGTAGGAGGCATCTCAGCAAGTTCAGATAAACCTCCAGCACTTACCATGAGCTTAGTTGCAACTTTACCTCCCACAAGCACAGACAGATTCGGTGCGATCAACCTCGCCTTCATATCTACAAACTTAACAACTTTCTTCTTCGATGAGTTAAGATCAAGAACTCGATCACACACCTCTATAGTCTTCTCCTGAACGTTTTCAAACATATTTGAAGCAGCAGCAGTATCAATCTTGTGGAAAGTTTTAACAACACGAGCATACTTAGTTGCGTGCGGTACAAACCATTGCACTTTTGGGTGCTTAAGTCTGTTATTCTGACGGAAAAAGCTGTGAAGGATGGCAAATTCCTCTTCCATCTTAACTAAGAGGTTATTGCAATCGACGAGTTCCTTGAATGCAGAATCAAAATCTAGGGCTTCTTCCACTTTCTGCATAATATCAGTAAATTCCTGAGTTTTCTGTATCTTAAAAACGCTATCAAGATAATCGTAACTAAAAGTAGTCTCGTCCTCCTCTGTTTCTTCTTTTTCGTCTTCTTCTTCTTCTTCCTTCGGAGCATCATTCTCTTCTAATTGGGGTTCATTGTCAGAGAACTCATCCAGGTCGGCGATGAAAGAATGGGGTTCATTGTCAGATAACTCATCAATGTCGGCGAGGAAAGAATCTTCAAAAGTCGCCATATCTCGCAGGCAGCAGAGAATCTCTCCGTGTAACGAAAAGTTTTAGTTTTACAAAACCCTAGAGATCTCTGATTACTAGGTTTTCTATGTGTATTCTTGTGTTGGTCATGTCTCATGTATGGTAGCGATTAGAATATATATAGGATAGAGAATAAGAGTCCTAATCCTAAAGCGATCCAAACTTTCCAATTCTATCGGAATTAGGAACATGAACTTTTATTATTTTGCCCTTTTTTAAAAAATAAAAAAGGAAATTTAGAAGTTAAGGAATTTGTAAAGTTTTAAAAGTTTGAAGGATCGAAACTGAAGCAAAAAGTAAACTTTGGATAATTTCAGAGTTCAGCTTGTTCATGGAATTGATTATTAAGTTTGTATGATCTCGAGACTAAAATTAATCATTCTGTGTTTATGTATATTGTAAGTGCCTTTTATACAAATTCCTATATAATCTCTCAACTTCATTAGATTATATTTTTATTTATTAAAATTTCAAGAAATCCAGCATATTTATTGGAAAAATCCCCTAAATATTAATAGAGAAGCACATTTGAGATTAAAGCTGATGTGTCGCCGCCAGAGAGCTCATGACACTTTTTAGCAAAATACCCTTAAATATTTTAACTAATTACAGTTCTATGCCAATGTATTTATTTTAAAAACAATTAACTGAATAATAATTAGATATGTCATCATTTCTCACACAAATTTAATAGTAAAGCAAAACTTCACTAAAATTTACTTACAAATATACAAGTCAAAATTATATTGATTTCTTAAAATTAATATAAAATATTCTATAAAGGCTATAAAAACATATCAATTAATATAAAGTTAATAAAAATAAAGAACATATAACTTATTAAACATATAACTTATTAACATAATCATATAAAAACGAAATGTTATATGTTAGTATTATTACCATAATAATTTAAATAACAAGCTTTTAATAGTTATTAAAATGGATTATAAAAAGAAGTATATTACCCCTGAAATATCTCTAACTCATTAAAAGAAACTTAATTTCCAATAAATATAGATTTATATATATTCATAAATAAATATAAAAATGGCAGCAAATTAAGGGATATCATGATGTGTGATTATTTATATATATCTAAGTATGTAAACTAATTAATCTCAACATTTAGTGTGACAATTTATTAAAAAATGGAAATATTGATAACCGAATAGGAATATACGTTCTAATTGTATATTCATTTATGTGCTATTAAAAATGAATGAGACAACCCTTATCAGTATAAATAAACTTAGTACCCAAAAAAAATCATAATATTTAAAATGAGTGATTATTAGATTATGCAAAATTGTTATAGTTACTCGAAAAACTATAAATATAAATTTAATTTTTTAAACACACAAAAATATATATTGCCATAAATTGTGACATTTTATAAATATTTTCTTTACCACGTTCACATATTTCACAAGTGAAATGTATTATTACACGAATATGTTGATTTTGAATTTTCATTATTTTTTTCATAATGGTTTTTTTGGTAATAATCCGTCATTTATAGAAAATATTAACAAATCGACTAACTCAAAAGATTTAAATAGAATCAAAAATATTAAATCAATAAATTGGATTATCTTCAAAAAGTTTAGTTTAGAATCTGATTGTTACTAACATATAATAAAATTGAATAATTAAACTATCGAGTAATATAGTATGATAAGAAACATGCAAAATTGTTATGATTACAAAATAAAACATAAGAAGATATGAATTTAATTTTTAAACCACACAAAAGACATGTTGCAATAAATAGTAACATTTTATTAATATTTTCTCTACCAGAAAACCTCTTACACATTCAAAGATTTCACCGGTGAAACATATTTTTTACAAGAAAAAATGCAGCTTTGAATAAATAAATAAAAAACTTAAGTTACATATTATGTTTGACACAAACATATATTGGTTCTAGGATAATAATTTTACTTATAATAATTTTCTTTAAATCGATTTATCCTGCACATAGTGCGGGTTGTTACCTAGTAACCTTTTAAAATGGCTTAAACTCTGCAGCATCATATTAGTAAAAAACAATTAGTTCATATAATTGTACGTAGTAGGAAACAAGACACTGGTTACAATTTAAAACATAACACTTTTTGAAGTTTAGAAACCGGCTCTTTTGAAGTATGCTTGTTAAGACCTTCAAACACTGGCGCCAGGTAACTTGCAGATATGTCGAAACGAACGTCTTCACCTACGGTCTTGAAGAACCGAGAAACTTCCTTATAATCGCTCTCATTACAGTTTTTGAGGATCCCTTGTTTGCTTAAGATGCGTACGTCAGCCTTTTTGTTGAGGAGACAAGACATCAAAGCTACGTAGCTCATTATGTGCTTTGAGCAATAACCGTAGTGCCGCTCAAAAGCAACAAAGTTGAGAAAAACTTGGCTGCTCAAGTCGTCCAAGATTAATGGTGGTATCTCGAGCACACCTTCCTTGAGCTGTATATCTAACAGCGTATCTGCCTTTTCCCTTGGCTTAAGTACTAATCCATTGTTACAGAGTCTCGTGGCAGAGACAATACATGGACGAGAAGGGCGTATTGTGTGATTTTGATTTGGGGATGTCTCTTTGTCAGGGATTAAAGTTTGACGCATGAGATCGAGGAGATGTTTTGGTTCATCAGTACTAAAGTTACTTAACCGAGAGCTTTTAGGTAATAGTCTTGAATCGCTGAAGAATTTGAATGCCATCTTCTTCAAAGTATCAGAGGTCACCGAGATTCTCGAAGTTTCTAAGAGAGTTTCGAGAAGACAGAACGGCACCTGATTCTCCACCAATAGAAGATCACTGCGGATACAGTTAAGAATGGAAGGCGTCTGAAAAATCGGATCGTCTTTTGTATCGAGTTCAAGTCCCATGGAGACGCTCAAGAAGAGCGTAAGAATGAAACAACCATCCATAAGCATCATGTTAAGCAGTTGATCCCGATCCACACCAACAAGGTTCTCCGCATACGAATCCCTCAGAGCTTCCACGCAATCAGATACAGCAAACATCAAGTCTTTGCGAGCTACACCATTTTTCCTAGCTTCTTCAGCAAACATACGCAAGAATCGAGGCTTGTGCTCTTCTTCAATCGTACGGAGTTGTTCTTTCCCGTGATGGTATGGTCCGATTGAAACGAGTTCTGGATCGTATGCTTTGTTGTTGTTTCCACGAATGCGATCACTGATCTTGAAGATGCAACGAGATTGGATACCGCCTGGTTCATCATTAAGAAGATTTGGAGTCAAACGACTAATTCCATTAATCATCGTCTCTTGCTCAGATACTGTTCTTGAAAGCTCTCCGTCCATAATTTTAGTTTTAGAGATGGCTTCAGCTAATGGTTTCTATTTTTCTTCTTCTTCTTCTTCTTCTTTGTTACATATATATACAAGATGTACGTTGGAGAGAAAGAAGCAAAAAAGGAAAATTAACATTTTTGTCTTTTAACTTTCCTTTTTCGTAGCAAAAAAAAAGAAGGAAATAAGTGTCCTAAACCGATCTAAATTTCTAAACTTAGATGTGGGCCATAAGTTGTGCCCGTTTCATTTAAATGTATAACAAGCCCATTTAGGTGCACATAAAAGCCCATTATATATTTCTTCAGTATATAAAGGTAATTTCGGTTTTAGTGTATGCAGATCTGTGCTTTTTTTTGTTTCTTTTGTTCTTTGAAGTCCCGAAGCCACAAGACATTGCTGAGATGGTGATATGTCGGTTAGTGGATCCTGCTGGTATTACTTTAGCCGATTCTATCCATGTCCCTCTCCAAACAGGGCCTTTGGAGCTTACCCATCTAACCAATAGATTACTCAACAACGTAAGAATCTTTCTGTCCTTGGTTTTAAGGATAAAGGAGTGGTTTTTCTGAGTTTTTAGTAATCTCTGTGTATGGTTACATGGAATTGTCAGGAGGAGAACTTGCCCTACGCTTTCTATGTATCAGATGAGGAACTTGTTTTACCCCTCGGAACTTACTTGGAGAGAGAACAAGGTTATTGTTTTTTTTTTTTTGTTTTTTGGTTTTTGCGCGCGCTGTGATCATATTATCGATGATGCTCTGGAAAAAATTGTGTGCATTCAGTGTCCGTGGAGAATATTTTGACGAAGTGTATCGACCCGGAACTCGCCCTGTTAACCATGTTTCTGCTACCATGGATGGTATGTCAAAATGTTCCTTCCTCTCTGCCTGTTTCAACTACCAGACTGACTAGTGGTAGTTACATAGATTAGCTGACTGGTTTGTTTGTTTTAAAAATTATTTATTAGGTCATGAGGGCTCTGTTCTGTGTGTTTCATTTAGTCCGGACGGTAAGCAGTTAGCTAGTGGCTCAGTTGATAGGAGTGTCCGGCTGTGGGATCTCAACACTCAAACTCCAATGTTTAGATGCATAGGTACTAATTAAGGTTTTTTTGTCTCTCTCTCTCTCCTCTACTAGTAACCCTCTCACCCTGTTTCTGATATGCGTTTATTAATTGTCAGGGCACTCGAAATGCGTTGTAGCCGTCGCATGGTCTCCAGATTGTAAGCACCTTGTTAGTGGTGGTATGGATGGTCAAGTCTGTTGTTGGATACCGGAAACTGGACAGCTAAATGGCAGCCCCCTTATAGTAACGTCTTTTTTGATTTTGTCCTTTTCTTTTTTTTTGGTTATGCTGTGCAACCTCCTTGTGAGAGTGATACTGATCGATAAACACTTCACTTCTCCCAGTGTAACAGGGATCCGATTACTAGTATCTCGTGGGAACCAGTTCACCTTAACTACCCATGCCGTCGGTTTGTAACTTGTTGCAGAGATGGGGATGCAAGGATATGGGACATTACACTTAAGAAAGCCCTAACTTGTCTCAGTGGTGTGACTTGTGCCATATGGGGGGGAGAGGGAATTATATATACAGGGTATGTTTCTAAGTTTCTAGACTTGTAATGCTGCTTTGATCATCCTCTTTTATATGTTGTAGATCATGTCCCTACTACTTGTATCAATGCCAACTAGCTAATTCCTCTCGATCACCTGTTTCTTGCTAATTCAAAAATGTCTGTTGTGTGTTTGGCAGTTGTCAAGATTGTACAGTAAAGATGTTTCACGTTACTCCGGATGGGACTCTATGTTTGGCAGCAAAATTGGAGGTAAACCTGCATATTCTCTTTTGTGTTTATTTCTGGCTGTTTCTCCATCCTGGTGCCCAACTGTGTTACGGTAGAAATAGCCAGGACCTGGATGGCTTATGCGTTTCCCCATGTTCAGCATTCACCTGTCCTTTGTGAAGAGGTTCTCCTTTGTATATCTTTTGAGCAGCCTAATTTTGAACCTGCATATTCTGTTGTTACTTCAGGGGCATGGATATTCGGTGACATCCCTTGCATTGAGCACAGACTACGTTCTCCGGACAGGAGCTTTTGACCACACTGGAAGACAATATTCTTCACCTGAAGAAGTTAGACAGGTACTGAGAGATAGCTATCCCTCATTCCTTGACTTTTTTTCTTTTTCTTTTTTCTTTTGTCCATCAACCCTGTTTCTGATATCGTTTGCTTGCTTATATAGGCTGCGCTTAAAAGATACGACCAAGCAAAAGGAAAGTCCGGTGAAAGATTAGTCTCAGTTTCTGATGACAGGAGAATGTTTCTCTGGGAACAGTCTTTTAGAACGCAGTTGCTGCGCGGTGATCATGATGTTGTAAGGCATGTGTGTTTCTCACCTAATGGCCAGTGGATTGCAAGTGCGTATTTTGATACATCTGTCAAGATATGGGATGGTGTCACGGGGAAGTATTGTGCAACTTTTATAGGCCATTTTGATCGTGTTTATCAGATCAGGTTGGGTAGATTCCTTGAGAACATTGGTTCCCCTTTTCATGTTTCCACTAATTATTAATTAATTAGCTTTGTAACCGCAGTTGGTCCCCCGACAGTAGGATTCTTTTAAGTGGTAGCACTGACTAATCTTGTTTTTTGTCCTAAACCTCATACACAACAAAATATATGAAGGTACTCACTCCTCAGATTCTAAACCTCTCTCACTTGCACAGGTTTGGGATATTGGACAGAGAAAGTTAAAGCAAGATCTTCCTGGCCATGCGGATACTGATCAAAATGTGACTGAAATATTCGTTTTTGCGGATTTTGTTTGATTCTCCTAATCGTTTTTGAGAGGAAAAAACGAAAAACAAACTCACTTCACTATTATGCGAATCATCGTAATAAGTGCATTTGTTAAATTAATAACCATATGAAAATGTAATTAGAAAAGGAAAACAAACCATAATTTGTGGTTCAGCAATGTGTAAAATTCCTACTTATGACTTGCAGCTAAGTTGAAAAATGGAAAAAAAAAACTTCAAAAAATTATTTGTTCATGTTTCACGGAGTGATCTATGGCCGGTGGATATTGATGATACCAGGTTCTCCATCATTAGTTTAGGTGATGATTATGAAATAAAAACATAGACAAACCAAGTTGGTCTGATTTTAAACTTCTGCTGCGGCGGGTGTCTTCGAGACACAAAGAATGCCTCAGAGGGTCATGCTTTATGACATTGAGTATGCCGGCTTCACCCACACAACCAGCATCGACTTCCTATCCTTTGATGAAGAAAAGCTTTTCCTAAATCATTCTGCAAATCATGCTGATTGTGTGGGTGAAGCATACCCAATATCATAAATACATTTGTACTAGTTTTGTCTTCTTTTAAGAAATTAACAGGGAAAAATTATAATGCTTGAAAAGGTTAAAAGGATTGTATATATTAGATTTAATATATGATCTCGACATATGTAATATATTAAACTTAATAATAATCATACTGTTTTATGAAATTTTATTAAAAATGTTCTCTATGTAATTTAATTTACTCTATGTAATTTAATTTAAGTGGATTTTATATCAATTCCTATATAATATCTCAATATGATTTAATTCTATCATAAATTTATAAATTTCAATATACTATAATCTAGTATACTTGATGCATTATTACTAAACTGGATATACATTAACCTTTAAATTGGCTAAGCATATCAATCCAACAATAGACAATTTTAAAGACATACAATTTTTTTGTCATATCTTGAAGATTGTTGGATTATATTATATTGAGTGATCTTATAATTACACCTCTGTTTTTATTATAAAAAAAATATAAACTATTTATTTAAGGTTATTTTTTTTTTGACATTTTTAAGGTTGGCCTATTGTGGTACATTAGGTCGAAATTAATAATAAAAGGAGCTCATGGGTGGTGAATATGGTAAGCACTAGCTTAACCTAGGAGGAACCTATGGAGGAGAATACATTTATGAAGCAACTTTATCTAATGGATCATTGCATAAAAGTTGGAGTTTCTATGATCAAAGTATTTCCGAGCTTTAATTTCTTGACTGTTATTAACCTAAGTTATACCAAACTAGAGAATGAAGGTGCTATAGCTTTTGTAAACGCTCTCAAGAGTTCTGCTCCATCTCTTGAAGTTATAGAACTGGCCGGTAATAACATAACTGATGAGGCGGCTCCAGCTATCGCCGCTTGTTTGGCAGCAAAGCGACATCTGAAAAAGTTGAACTTGTCTCAGAATGATCTCGAAGACGAGGGATGTGTTGACATCGTAGAGAGTATGGAAGACTTGGAGTTAGAATATGTTGATATGAGCTACAATAAACTGACAAGAAGAGGAGCACTGAATCTGGCTCATATTGTTGTCACGAAAGAAAGTCTCAAGATGTTGAACATTGATGGGAATATGATCTCTGTTAGAGGCATTGAGGAAGTCAAAGAGATATTCAAGAACTTCCCTAAGTTACTTGGACCTTTGGATGAGATGCAGAATGACTCTTTTGGAGAAGACTATGAGGATTATGAAGAGAACGAAGGTAATTATGTGGATGATGATGATGATGATGATGATTTAAGAGAGAGGAATGATCTTGAAGATTTTGAAGATGAATTTGTGAGTTATTTTATCTATTATTAGTTTGTATTGCACGAATAGAGAGTTGTGCTGCTGCTATTTTACTTCTTAAAATCAAACTCTTCATCAAATACCATATTTTAGCAAGTGTACACATAGTTCTTCTGAGAAAAATATTATACACATTTATGAAAAGGGTTTTCAATTTCAAATAATTGTTCTACAGAAGAAACATAACTTAGTAATACTTTGAGAAAATACAGAACTTAAAACGAGACCACTTAAGATAAATGTATTACATGTTAGATTGACATAAGTTACATTGGGAAGAAGAACATCTAAATACTTCTACAAACACACAGACACGTAGAAGACTGAAGAAGAGACCAAACTCAACTCAGATCTCACCTCACCTTCTTCACTTTCGTCTACTTCCATTGGAACTTTGAGCTCTAGAGTCAGACGAAGAGCACGTAAAAGAGTATCTTGACCTTTTCTTCTTATAAGTATTCCACTTGAATATTGCCTTTCCATCATTCTCTTCTTCACCTTCGTCTTCTTCTTCTTCTTCTTCTTCAGACTTCTCCACTCTCTGTTTTCCACTCATCTCCTGTGGTATTTCTTCTTCGTCTTCCTCTTCGTTCTCCTCCTCGCTCGTTCCATCACTTACTATTGGGATAGATTCTATTGCCTTTTTACTCGTTGGTGTCTTTGTGTTGCTTGCCTTCTCACCTCTCCTATATTTCCTAGTGAGTTTTGACAGGTCTTCACCACTCTCCACGGCTTTCAGCCACTGTGACTCGCTTAGTGTGTCGCTATAAACGATCTCTTTACGTTTTCGCTTACCTGTGACACTCCCAAAATGGAATTTTGAGCTGTTCAGCTTGTCATCTTTGCTCTGAGTAGTGTACGCCCACTCAGGGACTTCCTGCTCTTGCATCAGACGGGCTCTGTAGTTCTCCTTCCTTCGCCTCTCTTCATCCATTCGCTCAAACATCCAAAATTCATCCTCACTACGAGCCGCGAGCCGGTTTATTTCTCTCTCACTGGGGACATCTGTCCCGAGCGAGCTTGTTCCTTTGCGCATGATCTCTTCAAGCATCTCTCTTCTGTCTTGTGCTGTTGATATAATCAAAAAAACCCACATCAAGAGATTACCATATCGATACACAAAACAGGAGCCATCACATTGTTCTTTCGAGAAGACTTACCAGTGGAAGTTGTGTTAAAAAGTCCAGCTTGTATGACTTTGGCATCAATGCCCATCTTTTGTTTTGCACGCTCCAATATTACTTCCTCAACAGAGCCAACGCTAACCAAAACAAACACTCTGACTTCTTTCTTTTGCCCTATGCGATGGGCTCGATCCTCAGCCTGTTGGTCCATTTGTGGGTTCCAATCACTGTCAAAAATAATAACAGTGTCTGCAGTTTGCAAGTTCAAACCTAGACCTCCAGCACGCGTGCTCAAAAGAAACATGAAGTATGGAGAGTCTGGCTCGTTGAATTGCTTCAGTAAAAGCCCTCTTTGATCTGTCTTTGTGGTACCATCCAGTCTAAGGTACTTATAATCATTAAGTGTCAAGTAAATCTCAAGAACATCAATAAGACGGGTCATTTGGGAGAAGAGAAGAATTCTATGTCCAGCCTTGCGCAGTTTTGGAAGGAGACGATCAAGGAGTTCAAATTTCCCTGAAGCTCTCACAATCTCAGGTTTCTTCCACATATTGTAGTCTCCTCCAACAAAAAGATAGGGATGGTTACAACACTTTCTTAGTTGCATCGTTAGATTTTGCAGACTCTTTGATTTCCCAGATCCTGCACATGATGATTACGTTTGCATAAAATCAGCTTCACTTTCTGATTCAATTTATTAACCCCAAAGCTAAATGCAAAATAATGGAGACGGTACCTGTTTGAAGGCCAACCCTGCCCATGTCTGTAACTTGTTTGTAATACACTTTCTGCCACGCCGACATATCACACTTCAATATGACCTGTGTCTTTCCAGGAAGGAATTTCTCTACTTCGTCCTTTTTCCTTCTCAGTATAAACGGCCTTATAACCTGAAAAGTGATAAGAGTGAATATCATTAAAACGTTGCATGCAAAAATTTGATATGAAATTGAAGGAAAGATAGCTATAGAACCCACATGATGCAGACGGTGGATAATCAAGAGCTCCTCTTCATCAGTAAGACTGACATTAGCACGGTCAGCAAAAGGAGCATTAAACCATTCCTCGAAGTTCTGAACCGAGTTAAAGATATGAGGAAGGAGAAAATTTAGCAATGACCAGAGTTCTTGAAGGCTATTCTGTATGGGTGTCCCAGTTAACAGAAGTCTTCGTTTTATACGATAGCTGTACCCAGGATAAAGTTTCATTAGATATATACTCAAAATTTCTCATCATCCTCGAGGAGAATCAAAGTAGCTATAAACCAGCTAACATCATTCACTTGAGACAAATGAATATAGAGATGTACCCTGTTAACAGAGTCTTTGCAAGAGCAGATTCATGGTTCTTCAGCCGATGTCCTTCATCAACAATCATGTAGTACCACTCAATTTTCTTCAAAAATGCTTTATCTCTCATGATAAGATCATAATGGGTTATCAATACGTTAAATTTTCCTTCTCCTGCAATTTTTTCCCTTATTGCTTTTCTTTCCTCTAAACGCCCATCATAAAGAAAAGCGGCGATGCTGTCAATGAACAAAACGGCTGATTTTCAGACATAACATTCATACCAGTGCAAGTCCCCAGCCCCAAAAGAAAGATTCTCTGCAATATACCTTGGTACCCATGTTGCAAACTCGTTTACCCAGTTTGGTAGCACAGCTTTTGGAGCCACTATCAGATACGGCCCAGGCACACCTTTATTCTCCAGAAGATACGCAATCAAAGAAATTGTTTGAATCGTTTTTCCCAAACCCATCTCATCAGCTAAAATCCCATTCAGGTTATTGTTGAATAGAGAAACCATCCATTGGAGCCCTTCTATTTGGTAGGATCGTAGTTCCCCACCTTCTAGAAGAGAGGGTTGCTCCGTCACCTGTTAGAAGTATATATTGCTACTTAAATCCCCTGGTCTCTGAGATGGCAATGGTTTAAACAATTAACCGTACTGCTACTAGATATACTATAAGGATCAACATTACCTTCTCTTGTATTGAGTGGATAGCGGAGTTATACTGCCTCTGTCCTTCTAGTAAATCATTAGAGTCATCGTTATTGTCAGACTCAGTTATATCAATATCCTGATCAGGAAGCAGATCCTGCAATGGTTCACTTCTTGGAGCATCAAGTTCAGACAAGTCAGATTCTGAGTCTTTCAGTAGATCAATGCCTTCCGGAAGTTTAGCATCTTTCTGACGTTGAACAGCAGCTCCCAAGTTAGCAAGGAGTTTGTTAGTCTCCTCTAGAAGAGTAGTTAGTCTTTCATTTTTACTCTCCTTTACTAGTTTCATGTACGCCTCTTGATCATCAGATTTAAGGGCCATGAGCCTCAACTTTTCAGCGCGGGTAGCTCGTTGTCTTTGTCTCCCATGCCACGCCTGGTTGAATAATTAAAAGTACAAAAATAAGTTTTAAAAGTTTGTCTACTGATAGTATTAAAGGCTAAATGAACTACCCTCACAATAATGGCGTAAACTATATCATACCTGCACACCATCATTCCTTTGCCTACGACGTTTTTGAGTCGCCTGAATTTGCAACTGGAATTCACGAACAGCATTAAGTACTTCTGCGAAGAATTTTCTCTTGGAGGTTTCAATCAGATTCTTCTCCTCTTCTTCTAAACGTAATAACCTCTGATCAAAGACAACATATCAGTGTTACAAATCAAGAAGTTTGAAAACTGTAAATAATGTATCTAAATGAGTCATAGTTCAAACATTGAGTAGAGATTTCATGTCACTTCCATTATAATCCATCTAAATGAGTTCCAAATCTAGTGATATATTTTTGCCCATGTCAAGTTGTACTGCTAAGATATATGAGCCATAGTTTGAAAGTGGCCTTATGCCCATCATCATATAAGAAGACATCTTGTCATCTCCATCATAAGGTAAAATCAAAACCGGGAGCAGAAAAAAGAAAGGTTTAACTAGAAGAATAGCTAGCTGAAGAAAAGGAAACAGACCTCAGCATCACGCTTCTTTCTGAACTGATCATCAGCTTCCATAGCAAAAGGATCTCCAACCCCATAAAAAGGACGAGGCAACCGCATCATGCCCCAGTCAAATAGTTGGCTACTGACATCAGCACAGTTCAGACGTAGCCAGAACTCCGAGCTCACCTTGGTTCGAACTTTGGTTTGCAATTCTCGTAGCTGCGACTCACCAAGGTAAAGTGTCAAATGTCAAAGATACCACAATTCAACCAATGTCACATAAACAACAAAAATCACTGAGAACATCTAGCAAAGACGATACCTTAAGCCCATAAAGCTCAAGTAAGCATTTTGCCTGCAAGTCTTCACCTCTAGTGGAAGGTAATTCTGATTTAAAAAAAAACACACACACACAAAGAGTAAGCATTCCCCTTGAAGAATATATGGTTTTAGCAACATAGTTCACAATGGTTAGCCAGTAAAAATGCCAAGCATAACAAAATCACAAGTTGAGAATGTTGGTATGAGGATAGCATATGAGATAAAGACGATTATAACCTTCAAGTTCAGATAAGCGGCGTTGGATATGACACTTATTCCGATTATCCAATAAATCTCTCAATCGAGAGCCTGCTTCAGAGTTGTTTGGTCTCTGCTTCAAAAGAGCATCCTCAAACTCCCCCATCAAATCACCTCCATAGGGAGTCAAATTATTATTCCCCTGCAAAAAAAAACAAAAAACAAAAAACAAAGACCAAAGCACAAAGGTAAAGCAGACACCTTTATAAATGTAAATGGACAAACAAAACAAGCCACTCTGAAGATAATCTAATTTCCACTAGAAAAACTCGTAAAGGAGAAAACTTTGAATCAAACAAACTCAAATCTAAGCTACAGAAACAAATCAAAGGACCACAAAATCAAACCCCCCAAAAAGAAAAGCCACAAAATCAAAAGCGAGGCTAGAGAAGAGATAAAGAAAGGGGCTTTACAGGTGGAGAAGTAGGCAACGGCGGAGAGACATCGGAGTGAGAGAGAGAAGACGAGGAGGAGGAGGAGGAGGAGGAGGAGGAGGGGCCATGGTAGATTGAAGAAACGGAAGCGAAGAGGTGAGGAGGCAAAGGAAGGTCACGAGAGATGTAATTGAGAGCACAGATCAAAGACTTGGTGGTCTCAACTGGATCTTCTTCTTCTTCTTCGCATCTCTCTTGGAGCTGCTGAGCCACCATGGCGGGAACTTGTATTGTATCCCCACCCTTTTCGATTTCAACTATCGCAAAATTTTGATTTATTTTTTTTTTCTTGTATTTTTTTTTTTTTGGGGTTGTAAATCTAAATCAGTTGTGTCTCAAATCTCTCTCACAACACACAACACTCGAGAGAGAGACCGAGACAAAGCTGAGACGGAGAGATAAAATTTTGCAAAATCTGGTTTACGATTCACTCACCCACCAAACACATCCCTCCCCCTTCTTTTCGTACATATTTACATATTTACCCCTTTTCTTAATGGGCTTTTTTTATATCTAAGACCCAATTGATCGTCATCTGGTAGGCTAACAATTAGTGCTTATTGGGCTTGCAAATGATGAGTCTATGCTAGTTCAAAGAAGCACGTGGTGACGCACGTGCAATGAGTAGAGTGTTTTCCGTTTGTTTGTGTTTCGTCTCCGAGAAGAGTTCAACAAGTTACTATAATAAGACAACAACACACCGACAATAGATGAGTTATGTCCATTCAAATTTATAAAAAATGGTTTCAAAAATCGTAATTTGATTGTTCTTGGGAGATGTTGTTCCCCTAAAGATTCTATTTCAGTTGTGAATTACAAATACAATGCATGCATCACTAAATTGTAATGAATGATATAATTATATCATATTCAAATCATTCCACTTTCCTGATTGTAGATGTTTCCCACCGATTACTAATCCATGTTATTGTCTCTCTTGTTATCTTGTAAAATTTTGTATGTGTAGCAAATGTTTTTTGTTTCTTTGTTTCGTCAACTTTTTGGCTAATATAACTTTACAATGGATGGTTCCAACGATCCTTGTTCTAGTAATGGAATAGATTGATGGAGTATCCATGACTGTGTTTTGTTCGTTTGAATCACTATTCTTATCCATTTTGTTATAAATTGACATCTACTTTTGTGAAAGTTATAGTTTACTTGGATGATATGTGAGTGAGACAATAGTTATGGATGAGAATGATATTTTCATGTGGATGTCATGCGTCAAACAAAAGCAAAGGAGACAAACAATAACTCTATGTGGCCAATACATAAAATTCTTTCTTTTTTTTATTCTTTGTCTAGTAATTTTGTGACCTATGGTTCCTTAACATGTGTGTAAGCATTGCTTATTATGTTTTATAAGCTCGATTTTTTAAATTTAATTCATGCATGGTCAGAATTTAAAAGTTTAAGGAGTGGCTCATAAAGACTCCACTAACTTACATAGTCAAAAGATAGTTTTTGCTTATGCAAACCATTTTGAGCCATGAGATGTACACTTTGGTTTAGAATCATGTGTTTCAGATTCGTTATAAAGCATTTAGTTAATATTTCGGATGATTAAATGTTTCCATTACATTTTTTCTTTTTGGAAAAATTCTTTTCGAATATAACTAAACAAGAAATTGGACGAAATCCCGAATCGCAGAATCCGAATGAAATTGGATCTTTGGAAAGCTCTGTAAGAAAGGCTTTCAAATATGCCAACACATCTAGATTAAAGATGCACACTCTCGTTTTCCATTATAAATTTATAACCACACTATATATATTGGTAGTTTGGTATATTGCATCAAAAACGTAATGCTTAAGTTTCTGTCTCCACTAAATTTTCAAGTGGTATGACGTATTCTGTGCCTTTAGATCCTCCATTAGTTGAAACAAATAACTAATATTGATGGATAACGATTCGAGTTTCACTCTGTTTTTTTTTTTCTTTTTTTCTTTTTTTCTTTTGTGTGTGTGTGCATCATGGGCTCGAGTGACACAACAAAGTCAAATTATTTTCGTATATAAAATTATCATACTTTTAATTTGCTTGTGTCGCCTGTCGGTATTCGCTTAATAATTGTATAACTTAATATAATAATAAAAGCATCTTTTAGTAATAGGACACAATATCAAAAGGCAAAGCACGATCGTTTGGAGCGGCCAAAGGTTGCTATGCTACTTTCTAATTCATCTCTCTCTCTCTCTATGCGTTGGTTCGAAATTTAGGACCACATGTGGTGATCAAAGACTCGGTATGTATAGATTGATATTTGTCGACAGATTACGTCTGCAGGTCAGCTCCTTTTTCGACCTTTTTCTTGATTAAATTATGTCATAACTTTCTACTTTCTCATGCTTACGTTATAGGATCCTCTATTTTTATTTCATTTTTATATAATCGTTCCAATAGTGTGTGTCAACTATATATGATAAATCATCTCCTTCTTGATTCCTTCATGGCAAAGGAGAGATTGGAAAAACAAAATGTGGAATTCTCTACATTGTTGTAGGGTGATAATATAATGTGGAATTTTAACCCAAAAATAAAATAAATAATGATAGTGCAAATTCTATTTTCGACTTTTCTAAAAAAAAAAAAAAAAAAATACAAACTAATTATCTCATCCATAAACTGTAAATAACCAACAACCACTGTCATGTTTCCATATTTGAATGCGAAATTGATTATGTCACATTGCGAAAAATCTTATGTAGATATGTAACTTGTGTTGCCAACACAATTATGATTTTCTTCTCTCCATTATACCCATTTTATATGATGAATCTTTAAGCTCATGATTTTAGTGGACTTTGATACTAGACGAACGTCAAAGTCGATCAATAATGAATATATGTAATTACATCAAAATTAACTAATAAGAAATTAAGTTCACTGTATATTAGTTAGGTATCATATTTTTAAATTTGGGATTTATAATATTTCTATCACAAAAAAAGTTTGATAAGAATGAAAGTTTACTAGTTTAGTTAATTATGTGATTAAAGTTTTGCCAAAAAAAAAAAAGTTATGTGATTAAAGATGCTTGGATGGAAGATTTGGAGTGAGATCAACAAGAAGAAGTTAATGTGTATTAACATTGACGTTGTTTCAAATCATCTTCGCATCTGCTTGGTAATGCGTATACCCAAATTCTGATTCACATATGTTAGTGCACTGAGTATTTGCTTGGTCGTCATTATATTCATCCACTAGGAACATAATGTAAATATGGCTAGCTAGTACTAGATGCTGCGTACTAATTTTGGAAAAGAACTTAATAGGAAAAGGAAAAAACTGAGATCTACTTGTCATATATAATACACATCAAAGGTATTCTTCGTACCAAACCCCCTATGCATGGTCTCATCAAATTTTGTGAGAAACTATAATTTATAGGTCTACTTGTGAATTCATGTCTGCTATACAACTCAGGAAAGTTTTGGTCTGCTAGTTTAAAGTGATCATTATACAACACACAACTAGCATAACATATATATTATTTATGCTCACAGTTCATCGATGGTGTATAGCCTCTTATTGTATACACATTTCTTTATTCACACACAGTACACAAACTGGGAAAGCTTTTCCATTACAGGAAACCCAGAATCTCAAAATCTCTCCCACTCACTTACAAAATTAGGAACGGCTTACACTTTCTAGCTAAGCCTTTCTTTCTTGCAAGTTATACGGTAAAAGAAAAGGCTATGGTCCAATGTAATTGTGCTTTTACATGTTTAATTTGCTGTGTTTACAAACATATTTGACAACATTTTACTAGTGTTTTCATCAAGTATTATTCAAAGCTTTGAAGAGCATATATATGGAAAAATAAAAAATCGGTTTGCCAGTTTTCCTCAAATAATTATTTAATTAGTAGTTTTCCTATTTATTTATATTATTTTTTTACAGCCGTTTTCCTATTTTAATTAGGTTTGTGATTTAGAGTGTTTTATAGATTAGCGAGTTTTTTTGGTTCAATATTTGAACTTAGGGTTTTCTGTATATAATTTCGAGTCTTGATTGATTTAACAAAAGAACGTTTGAATTTATTTTCTGAGAATAGTATTCTCCATTTTTCTTGTTTCTATAGATTTGAACAACTTGAAGAGAACCTGGCGACTTGAACATTCTTATTCTAAAATCTATACGATTTTTTGCATTATCGTTGCTTTTGTTGCGTAATAAAATTAAAAAGTTTCGTGTTTGCATATATAAACAAAAGGTTTTAACTATCAAATGCGAACACAGTTGCTATAGAACATATATATTACTTTATATCATCATTCACATGGCTTAGGGACTTAGAGTTAAGGAAAAGATAGCTATAGTTAGTAGTGAGTGACCTTAGGGCATTTATTTACTTGTAAAGGTTGAATGCAAGTGTTGTTTTGTCCCTTTCTTTTTCAGAAAGAAAAGGGTTTAAATTAGGGTTTTTCGTACATTATATAATAGCGTAAGCATCTGAAAAAACAGTGAAGACAGAGGAGGGAAAGTGATAGTGGGGAATCAATTGCTGATTCACGAGTCTAATATTATGTGTCTTCCTAAGCTAGTCCGTACGATTTTATAGGGGTAACATGGGTTGGACTTGGAGAGTGAAAAAGGCAACTTAGTGTTGGCTAGCCAAAGAGAAAAATGACAAATTTGATGTTAACTTAATACAACCAAACCCAACCTGGATTACTATTTATAACCACAATGTCCTGAATTTTAGAGAGAATATTCCAAAGTAGAAACCTACGTGGCTTTAAACTACTGGTCTTCTTTCTTAAGCGGAAAGTTTTTGAGTTTAATTAAATTTTGGACCTATATAATATACATATCTGTAGTTTTTTGGAGATTTATATGTATCTGTATAAAAACCGATCTTAGGAAAGAATAAATAAGAAAATTTAAAAAAAAAAACATTCACAATTTATATTTTTTGATATTCTATGTAAGTGTTTCGTTTACTACCAATTTATACAATTTTTTTACTATACATGCATGTTCACCGTTTGAAAGTTTCTAGAATATATCTCTCTTTTTATCCTTTACAAATAAATCCCACGGTAACTAATAAATAAAGATAATTCCTATTAATTACAAACGAATTGATGGGTGAAATACTCAAAATATTATGGTTAAAAACTTCTAATTATAATTTTTTTAACTTCGAAATTCCGCTCTATAAAAACTTCAACCTGACACATATGGACCGGCGATATTTGAGACTTCACATCGTTAAGAAAATCACACTCCAATACTCAACAATATAAGCTACTACCAGTTACTGTGACATGTCCCAGAGAACATGAATTTAGCTTTGTAGTACAAAAATATAGATCTGGTGAAGCTGAAACAATCTTCCTCTTAACCCGTTAAGTAATCCACTTATGTTTTTGATTCCTTTATTTCTTTCTAATATAGTAATGTAATTTTTAGGAGCATTTTATATCATTTTAGGTCATAACAAGTGGGCGGAAAATGGGGTTTGTTCTTTGCATTCAAATACAGTGTTGTTGGGTAAGCGTGTTTTTGACACACTTTGTTTTTTTTTTAATAGTACTTTTATTTCCGTGGATGATGCATGCATATTTTCAGTTCACGAAACATTCCTATCTAGATGTTAACGCCTAGATCGATGCCCATAATCTTATGCTTTTGGGGTTAATGGAAGAGATTTCGAAATTGTTGGGCTGTTGTTATCATGTTGGTAAATTGGGTTTAAGAATCAGCCGGCACACGAATCTTTTTGTTTAATAAAGAGTCATTCTCGTTATCAATCATGGGGAAACGAGATGTGTTGTTCATCAGTTCATTGTCGGGTTCTTTTAAATTTTGGTGAAAATAGACAAAAAGGAATATAACAAGCTTATAATTACTCATATACTAGCTATATAACAAGGATCAAAAACACCCTACTCCACTCAACATTTTGTTTTTAACATACCTCCGACGTATCTTTAACCTAGGTTTCATTCGGTTATAGTTTATGACATAAAGCAACGTAAATGAAACAAAATTTAGACTAGTTCGATTAAATAAGGTTTTAGCTTTAGTTTATCAATTTTTTTTTATTAACATTGATATTATATATATATATATATATAATTTAAGAATTTAATATGACTTACATTATAAATAAAATAGTTCCATTTTATGTCTTTGTATATAATAACATATATATTCTGAACAATAGAAATTTTATTTAGTTTTTGGTTAATTTTTATTCGGATTTTCAATTTGACATGACTAGGATTTAATATTGTTTATTTGGGTACAAAAACACATGTGCTCTCAATTTGATTGTACTACATTCATAGGACTTTCCCTTCCTTCTTTTTGTGGGTTCTTTCTGGCCACATCACACGCACGAGGCTCGACCTTTCCTCGACTCTGACTCGATCACATCTTCTTTTTTTTTTTTTTTGCTATTTAAGTGCAAAACTATGATTGCCCAAGCTCTCTTTCATTACTACATTAGTTGCTTACCTCTTTTTACAACAAAGAAAGAAGAAAAGATAATACGATCTTTGTAAATGCATATTTACACTTATGGAACTGTACAGTGACCCTATTCGATTCCTTCACCTTTTGATATATATATTTATTCCCATATACATTATGTGGCATACATAAATAATTTTCATTTTATTCAAGTTGTAGTGTGGAAAAAAGCTCTTTACCCACCATCTCTCTCTCTCTCTCTCTATACACTATACTAAACAATTCTTTCACATTTTTTCTCTTTAATTATTTTTGTAAAAAAAGGTAACTTTTTGGCACTACAAATTGACACCCTCTCCCTCTCCTTATCCCTCAAATTCACTTCCAAAGCCTCTCTCATCTTCTCTCCTAATTGTCTCTCTCTGCTTCCTTGTTTCCACACAACAACAAAATCTCTTACAAGAAATTTTCATCTTAATTTAAACCACATGGCAACTGTTGTATATCAATCATACTTTGAGTCTCATCAGCACTTTGAGCCGAGGTCTCTAAGACTCAGACTCTCTTCTCCTAATAATCTTCACTTATCCACACCTCTCAAATCCCATTTTCAAGATTCTTCCGTTACTCCACAAGAAAACACTGCTACCACTAATGCAGCCTCCTTGTCCTCATCAAGTCCCAAACCGGACTCTAACTCGGCAAGTTGGAGCTTCCTCGAGTCCCTTTCAAACTCGAGCTCTGATGATGAAGAGAAGAAGACATTATCAGTATTTCAATCTCCATCTTCGCGTAGAACTCTCAGCGATGAGAGCTTAGCGTTGTGCACCGAGAGCCTAGGGAGCGAGACGGGCTCCGATATCATTCATGAGGACGAATTTTTGTTCTCGGTTTCATCCGAATTACAAACAATGGAAACTAAAACTACTTCGGCGACATCAAGATCATCACAACAAGATAAGAAGAGAAGTATGATGGCTTCACTTCCACCTCCTTTGACAAGTATGAGCGGTTTTGATTGCATTGAAGTCAAGTCCCACCGTGAAAATGGAAGATTGGTAATGACGGCCGCGAAACCTCTTCCGCGTAATAGGTGCATTCAGGACCGAAGCAATGGCTGTGTAAGACTTGCAATATTGATTGATTCTGATGACCAAATAGAGACAGAGACCAGAGAAGAAGAAGAAGAAGAAGAAGAAGAAGAAGAAACAACCGAGACCATGAGGGATAATGAAGAAGAGATTCCAGAATACGTTGAAGAAGAAGAAGAAGAAGACGAAGTTGAAGAAGAAGAAGAGGAAATTGAAGTAAAGTGTGTTGAGAAAGTTCAAAGATCAAGAAGATGTATTGAAGGAGATCGAGAAAACAGAGGATTTCTAAATTGGGAATCTTTCTGTGTTGCCACTTCCTAAAAAAAGAATCTTTCCTTTTTTTTTCTTCTGGTTTCTTCTGGTTTCTCCCGCATTTTGTTTCATTTTGTATAAATAACAATGGTTTTTTTAAAAAATTATTCACTCGCTATGTTAATTTGCTACGTACATATAATTGAGTTTGCGTTTACCAGTTAAAAATTCTGATGCTATAGTATTCAAATTAGTCGTTATCTAAATATGACGTAATCTAATTAAATTATATTGTAAAATTAAACTGAATTTAGGTAATGTAAAATTAGAGAAGAATTAAACAGTTAGATAAATATGGTTAGGTGAGAGATTGGAGGACATGTCCGAATGAAGTGGCAGACTGAGATTTGGGTAAGGGACGATTGTACCACGAAGAAGATGCCTTCATCATGGGAACACACATCACTTCCCTCTGTCTTTTTTTTTGTTATTTGTTTCCACGTTTTTTTCTTTTCAAATTTAATTATGAAACATATATATCTCTAAGACTTAGAATTGTATCTAATTGGACGTTAGAAAAGATACTTTCATTAATATGTTTTTTTTTGTTTTAATTTTCTAATTCTTACCAATTTTTTCTAAAATCTGAAGCCTTCATTTTCATCAAGGTTTGTCATCATATATCTAAAGAGATTGTGAAAGTTTGGCGTTCTTAGATAATAAAAAAAAAAGGAGAGAAGTGACTAAATTGCGTCCGTACAATGACGACGTCATATATATGCTAAAAAGCTCTCCGAGTCTCCGCCTCTGACCTCTCTCTTTCTCTTAGCCCCACAAGAACAAAAAAAAAAAAAAAAAAAGAAGCTTTTGGTTTTTCGAACTCGTTAATTTGTAAAAACTATCTTCGTTAATTTTTCCAAAATTTTAGTTATTAATTTGTACCTCATACGTAATGTAAAAATATGTAGAACCACATCTTTTCAT
The DNA here is from genome assembly GCF_030686135.1 of Camelina sativa. NCBI lineage: Eukaryota > Viridiplantae > Streptophyta > Magnoliopsida > Brassicales > Brassicaceae > Camelina > Camelina sativa. The sequence goes on from NC_141894.1 coordinate 2,411,179, forward strand.
AAAGATTAATTATTGCTTCTTTAAAAAAAAAACAAATTTCCACGACCACTTTTTTCCCACTTTATTTAGGAAAGAATAATGTTAGACCCGGTCTAAAAAAATATATATACTATGCTTTCTTATTCATCTTTTATTAGATTAGCACATCCAGCAGGTAATGAAAAGATCAACTTGATTTACTATCTAAGTATGTACTACTTGTAAATGCCAAATTGCATGGTTTTACTTACCATAAAAAACCTGCATCGTTTTTTTGTACATTTTAAATTTGTGTAATTTAATTTATAGGCTTTATTTAACCCGGCAGAAACCAATATCATTAGTTTTTAATTTAATTTGAGTGGGGTTTGAAATTTGATGTATACGTGCGATCCTTTTCACGTTTCTTTTTCTGCAAAGTAGTTTGCATGGGATCTGCGTCTATCCCTTTGCGTTCTTTTTTTAATTATGTTTAGACTTGCATACAAGAAAAAGATTTATCTATTATAAGCCGTCGATTTTTCACAAAAAATAATTTACTAATTGTTTAATAATGCTGTATATATATATATATATATATATATATATATATATATATATATATATATACTGGAATTAAAACCAAACAAAACCGGCCGTGTTCACTTTATTTTGAAAGTTAGCTACACATATTGTCTCTCATATATATAAGCTACTCCAAATTTTACATCCACGTTAGGATATATAAACAGAAACGCCATAAATAAAGCTTCATGCCATGTCCAGTTCCCACCCTTTTAAAACGATCTAATCCATTTGCCCTAATCAACTTGGCCTTATATGATTCATGACGCAATCCTTTATTTGGTACGTTTCAGAAATTAGGTTAGACCTTAATATATATTAAAAAATACATATAAAGCGAGATGATGCAATGCAACAATATGTAAATTTAGAGGAGAAATTAAACGAATTAATCACGAAAAGTAGAAGTGGTTGTTTTCTTGGTGGCTAAGAAGTGCAAAAGGATTGGTGTGTAACCCATATGCCCTTCTAATATTGTTTCCTTTCAGATAAAACAACGAAATAAATATGTAATTTTAATGGAGTCTTCTTTAAGCAATGGTGGGATGTCTTTTGATTCTTTAAGTTGTCGCTCTCTTTGACCGGTAAATAAAACTATTATACAAATTAATTAGTTCATGGCTTTAATAAGGGAAACATAATGGAATTTATAATTTTCAGAAAGTAGTAACAACTAAACAACCAATATTGTTTTATTTATTTATTTTTATTTTGGACAAACTAAACAACCAATATGTATTCATTCATATTCTAATCGTTTAGAGGTTCGGAGGACTAGTTAGTCCGGACAAAATTAAGATCTGCACATTTCTGAAGCCAAGACTATATATATATATATATATATATATATATATATATATATTGGTTCAAACCATGACTTATATTAGTTCAAAATATGACTTATCTGTCTTTTGTAAATCCACTAAAATATTATTGTAATCGCAAAAACCTGGACGTAAGATCTGCATTTATTTTTCGATTATGATTGCAAAGTGGTCAAAATACTACTACTCATTTGATTGCATAAGCAGAATATGGCAATCTCTTCTTCACTGTCATAAACACTCCAACACAAATCCGATAATGGATTTTGTAATATCTCTAATCCAATTTGGATTATATTCATACAATTTTTATATTCGTAGCTCGGAGAAATGAAAGTTTGGTGTCCAAGAAAATTAAAATGAACTAGAATTAGCTCATATATCACTTTTTTATATTATTTTTTTATCAACAGCTCATATCATCACGTTTTCAAAAATTATTTTAGATTGAAAGCTTCTCATCACGTCATATTTGAAGATATTTTCATCACTTCATTTGTATATGTATATTTTTTTTTTTTTCGGTTGGTCCCGGGCCCGCGTCGTAGTGCAACATGGCGACACAACCAAATCGTAGCAACTCTTGTCCTAACTTAATTGTTTGGTATATAAATTAGAAACGTGTGCATGGTTTAATGACGTTCATCTTCATTTAATACAGTACTATATACATATATAGTTATAATGATTAGGAGGAAACATAAAATTTAAACGAAAGAGGTCCCTCCCACAAGAAGTTAGGAGATTATAATTCTTTGACACGAATATCAAAAGTGTTTTTTTTTTTTTTTTTTTAAAGGGAACAAAAAACAAACAAAAAAAAGCATCCATCACAATTCACAACGCATACACTTCACACTAGTGCCTTTTTTTGTTTTTGCTTTTTTTTTTTATAGGGAATTTAGTGAAATGATTTTGGATAATGCATTGCAAAATCCGTAGGACCCAATCAGATTTCAAAGTTTTGAGTTATGTGAGACTATGTCCACGTGAACTAATAGCATTTGGTAGCTTCTATGAATACTTCATACTATATATTTGCATTAATTTTTACTTATTTTCTAATATAATATATGCATAAATTGATATGTTTATCCTAGTGTATGAAATCTAGCTTAAACATTTCTCTCTTTATAAATAGATGTACATTGTAACTTTATTTTATGAGAAACTAATACAGTTTTTATATAACATTTCCCTCATGAAATTTATCAGAACTAATAGCACTGTTATCTTCTAAGAATCATATTATTCTCATAAATAGGAAACTAGTTTCAGCCTCTCTCTTCTTTTAACCTTTCATTTTTAAAATTTTCAAAAACTTTTTGTCGTAATATGAACCTTAATTATGTCCTACTTATATTTGGATTTGTTCACTTGATAGGAAAAACAATTTGAACTTTGGTGTCCTACTTACAGAGAAATTGTGTAATATAAATCAATACAGAAAAGATAATAATATAATCAAAAAAAAAAAGTGGAGGAAAAAGGATTCTTTCGCTCTCTATATCTCTCGTATCATTAGATATGGACTTGTCGAGAACGTACACAAAACCGAAAAATTCACATGTCCTTCTCGTTTCTTTTTATTTTGGGTATTTGTAAGTGTATCTACTACACATATATATGGTCAAGACTTCAATCAAAAACGGTCCATACACTGAAAAAAGCGGAAAGCACAAAATCTTAATTTTGATTATTAATAGATATGAAAGAGCAAATCAAGAAATTTTAAAGCAAGAAGATCTTCATGTTTTGCTCAGCTTTTTTTTTCGACAGCCCATCCTCCAACGGTCCAACCAAACACTATAAAATCATTCAACCAAAATTTTGAATCAAACAAACAATTTGGTTTATTTTCTTCTTTTATCTTTTTGGTGAGTAATTTGACTGATTGATGATCATGTAAAGGAGAGAGGCAAACAACGGGCACGTTACGTCGGAGGAGAGACGATTATAATTTGTTTGTGTGATCCTTACATTTTTAGTAATTATGACATTTGTAGACCTTTAAAATACAATTAATGTTATATATTGATAATCCAATTAATGTTAGTAATTATGACATCTGTACACGGCTCCCATATCCTTGAGCATTGCACACAAAAGAATAAAGAAAATAAAAAGCAAATCCAACAACTTTCGAAGATGCTTGATAAATAATAAGTTGTATTCTTTATCTTATTGATTTCAAAATCTCAATTTCAGCATATTAAGTTGTGAATGTTCCTACCCGCATTAAAAAAAATAAGAAGAAAAATCCATGATGATGTTTGACATATTTGAAATACAAACCATTTTTTTTTTAATCTATAACAATGAAACTTAGAAAATTATTTTTCTCTCAAAAGTGAGTTTTTCACGTAAATTGAATACTTTTACGTCTGTATATAGTCTCCCGACACATTTCCTCCTATTCCTGGGTCCAAAGTTTCATGCTACATTCTTGGACATTGCTTGTTCAAATTTTCAACACAACTTTTTAAAAAACTGATTTGTTTTCAAAATTTGATCATGACTAAAAATATCTATTTTTTTCTAAGTAATTTACAGAACAAACGACATCAACTTAAAATAGCACATTATAGATAGCAAACTGAATCACGGATATCAATTTATTATTCTTGAACCTAACTATTCACTTCGGTCAGTGATATGCATGTCTAATGTCATAAAATCACCAAATGTCATTGGGTAAGTAACTATACTAGATTTTTTTACTTCAAACAAAATAACCATTGAATAATCGACGCAATTCTAGAGGGTTGATACTACTTCAAGTCAGATTTAAGATATGTATATATAACAATAATAATAGTACTATGAGCCGTTTACGAACTATCTACATATATCAAATACTAGTGATAAAAATTAACCCACCAACAAAAAAAAAAAAAAAAGCAAGAACAAAAGCGTTAACGTAAGAAAGAAAAAATACAGTTCTTCTCTTAGCCGTTCACTATCCTTTGTGGGCTGATGATAATGGAGTCTTCCCTCCTGGACCAGTGTGTCGCATATTCTCTGCACAGAGTTTTACAATAAGTAAACAATGTTTTCAAATCCAAAACATCTGTCTCAAATTTTTGTAGGATTAAAGAAAAACACTTGCCTCGATGCCTCTCAAGCTCTTCATAGAGTTCTTCTTCCCACTTCCGCCGTATCTCTGAAAAACTGAGAATGAATTCAAAGAAGGAAACATCAGTACCAACAAAACTGCCCAAATTCAGGCTTTCAAACTAGTAACTTCAGCACGAGCTAACTCACCAACGGCTATTAGTTACTCCCTTTTTGATCGACTCGCTAACTTGACTTGGTTCAGTTCCTGGTTGCATAACTCTGCTTGTGTTCAGTGTACGTTTGGAGCTTTTGAGCGGGCTGGGCATAGCGTCACTGATTGCTGAGAGTCGTCTACTCGGAAGTCGTTTAGGTGACTTGCTTATAGTTGGTAGGTTTGGTAACTTGAAGCTAGTTATGTCTCCAAGTGCACCTTGGGGTATTCCTGGATTCATAGCATTGTGGAATTCTTCGAGCAGAGGGGTCTGCAACCTTTTCAAATCGTGAGCCTTGACACAACAGACAAAAAAAAAAACAAGTGACGAAGATTCAGATATCATCACAAAATCTCATTTCGTTGGTAGAAATGCATCTAAAAATTCCAGGTAGACTAAGCAAAGAAGATTCAAAGTTGCAAAGGAGATGATTAGGAGTATTAAAGAATTGAAAAGGGAAAGCATATACCACACCAAGCATGAAAACCAGGGTCCAATGTCGCTATATGCATATTAACAAAGTTTAGTAGCTTAAAAAATTTCAAAAATTCCTATTGCAGGTCTTTTAAGTCTAAGTTTAGCAAATGAATCTTATAAAACATGAATCATGCACAGTATAAAGTACTAACTGATTTCTCACCCAGATACTACAAAGAGGCCTTACCTTCTCATCCAAAAATGATTTTATTTTCAACTCTGTGGCTTTATAATCGTCCTCTGCAACGGAAGAGCCACCAGCAAATGTTAAGTTGGTTTCCTCATCACATGGAACCCCAGATTTGAGTTCAGCAGCTTGGTAAGAAAGCATGTTAGATTTGCTTCTCATCATTTCTGGGCTTTCATCAAACTTGCAGGACCAGTTATCCGTGGAATCACTCATGGGATTAAAACTCTGTTGAATATAAAAAAGTTCCTTCCCACTGTCAGTATAACTGCAATCAACAGACATGTTTGAAAATACGGAGAATAGATATATTACCTTGTTTAAATCAGTGGACTGTGAAAAAACATTAGTTCTGACTGATTCAATGTTGCAGAGATCATCCATGTCGGTCTGACAAAGGTCATCAGAGTCTCCATCTCCCAAACAATATCTTGAGTTATTTGACTTCTGTGTGTATATAGTGGAACTCCTCAAGCTTCCTAGTTCACAGACATCCTTTAAGCCTGAACAGGTTGACCTCCGGATCAACGAGTTTATTCTGAAACAATAGAGGAAGTAAAATAAGAATCAAGAGATCAAAATCATGGATCATAACAATATAGAAACTAGAGCTGCAAAGGAAAACTTACGAGCTCCTAACATTCATTCCTTGTGTGGCTATTGGGTTTCCACATTCCTGATATATTGGGGAGGGGGTCAGAAGGTTGAAGAATAAGAACAAAGTTTACTGCATAATATACTAACCGTAAGAGAATTACTGTAAGCCGAATAAGATTCCTGGCGCTCTCCAGTGACAAACGGGTGCTGCAAATGTTAAGCAGCTGTCAGCATTATAAGCATCAATAATAACTTAGTAATGTGCCTTGAGAGTAAGAACCCTTTCACAATTGTGAGAAATGAAGGAAGATATAAGATTTACAACACCTGAAGCAATTCGGATGCAGAGAGTCTCAAGCTTGGTTCTCTGCAAATATAATTCATCTTATCAATAAGACAACAGATATAGATGCTCTATTGAAATAGAAATAGACATCGGTCTGTACAGGTACAGGAGCTATCTCTATATAAAAGACAGAAACACAGTGGGGAAAAAAACTTAGGACTCACTTGTGCAAGCATTTCAATAGAAAGTCTTTAGCATCTGGTGAGAGGTCTTCTGGAATTGGAGGATGAGCTTTTGTTCTACCAATATGAATGACAGCGGCAAACTGGAAGAAAAATTCTTAGTTCTGCTTAGGTTTATAAAATAAAAGGCAGTTTCATATGCTGTATCTTCACCCAGTGAATCTGTTTACCTGCTGCTGATACTGCTCGCTCCAGGGAGGCTTCCCTGTAGCCATCTCAATCACAGTGCACCCAACACTCCATATATCAGCAGAGCTACACAAGGAATTATTAATGAGAACCCTTTTCCATAACCCAGAACATGTATAATCGATCATCTTAAAAAGAGTTATAAGATAAAAGAAAGTTGGGAATGATGATAACTAGTCGGTGGTATTCTAGAAATACTTACAAGCTATGACCAGTCTGAAGAATGACCTCAGGAGCCATCCAATAAGGCGTCCCCTTCATCGATTTGGCACCATTTACAGTAGCCTAGAAGTATAACAATGACAAGTTTTAGAGTACTGAAGAGAAGAGGCAACATATTGAAATATGACTGAAGAGAAAGAGAAGCGCAATCATACTAGCTCTACAACTTTCTTGGAAGCACCAAAATCTGCGAGTCTGATGCACCCTTTGTTATCGACCAAAATATTTGCCCCCTAGGAGAATGTGACAAGATTTATTGAGGAATTTTTATCAACCACAGACACATTCACATGTTGGAAAAAGAGGAAAGTACCTTAATATCTCTATGCATGATCCCATTCTTATGAAGATACTCCAGACCAAGCAAAATTTGCTTAGTGTACATAATAATTACCTATTCAGAAAAGTTCCAACAAACACAACATTCATCACCTGTGATGTCAAACACAAGATTTTAGCAAAGCTCAGGTATAGTAGTCAGAAACTTACAGGCTCAGGAAAAGATCCAAACTTTTCCAACAAAGAAGATATTGATCCACCAGAAACAAATTCCATCAAAATATTCAAGGAATCACTCTCTCTTACAGTACCCAAGTATCTCTGCAAACATAAACAACAAGATAAGAATGCAAAGACAATCACTTGTAAATAAAAAGAACTAAATAGATTCGCATACTCACAACAATGTTTGGATGTGAAAGGTTCTTAAGAAGTTGTACTTCTTCCTCAAGCTCTCGGATATGATCCTATGAAAGACCCCCAAAAAAAATAGTTCCTCAACCACTCAAGGAAACACAAACCGTTACCAAAATTGGGAACAAATTTTAAACAAACAAAAAAAAAAGGAAAATTTCGCCGTAACTCTCACCTGAGTCTTCTCCTTTGAAGCACTGCTAGGAGCAATTAAAACCTAAATCCCAAAAACAATCGCGAAATCAGCAGAACAAATCACAAAATCACAAGCAATTGAAGGTAATCAGAACTAAGAATTTGAAAACCCACTTGTTTAATTGCAAGAAGCTCGCCGGAATCAAGGTTCATTCCCATGTAAACCCTCCCAAAAGCACCGCAACCGATTAATTCCCCTTTCCTCCACCGAATCGACGACGACGGTTCTTCTTCCTTTCTAGGAGCACGCAACCCAGGAGGCGGCTTCGTAAAAAGTCCGATTCGAGAGCTACGGATACTGGAATTAATCTTCCCGACGAATCCGCTAAGACCTCCGCCGCCGCTACCATCGTCTCCGGCTAAAGAAGACCGGAAAACCAACGATCGCCGAACCGATCCGAGAATATCCTGCATTTTTTTTTTTTTGTAACCCGACTGTGAATACGCAGTAGAGAGATCAGTGAAGATTAGTCATTGCTTCTTCCTCTTCTTCTTCGTGATTTTCGAGAGGAGGGAAAGAGAAAACTCGGATCTGTTTTCAAAATTAAAGGCTGAGAGACCGTTTCTGGCGTTTTCCCATTGAAACCCTCACAAATTTTCCAAATTACAGTATTACCCCATTCTTTAATGGGCCTTCTTATTGGGCCCTTAGGTTAAACTTCGCACGTGTCAAATTTTCCATATTATGTTGTCGGTCGTTGTCTTCCTCTACCGACAATATAATATCATCACATCACATGCCTTGAGTTTAAAATATCTATTCCAATAAAAATTTGTAGTTTTCTTCTTACTATAGATAGAGTTATTAAATCAATACAATAAAAGTATAATGTGTTGTTTATTCTGACACATCAGCTTCTTCTATGTTGAAGCAGAGATTGACACATCATTTAAAATGGGTAGCCAATAAAAACATTTGAATTAATACAGCTAAGATTTATAGACCAATTAAAAAGCTGTATAGGTTTGTTTAGTGTAAGATTTAAGTGACAAGACAAGAAAACGTAAATATTACTTTAATATATGATTTCATAAAAATAATAACAAAAAAATGCATCAACAAAAATGAGCAACAAAAAAAAATTATATTAACAACAACAAACGGAAAAAATCTAAATTAATTAAAAATGCAAAATTTCATTGGAAGATATTTTAATTTTTCAAATATACATCTAATTTTTTGGTTTAATGAAAACTGAACGTTTTGGATTAACTATATTAACATCCAATATATTCAGTATTGTTTTAGTAAGAGAAGAATGTAATTTTCAAGTAAAAGAAACAAAAAACTTCTTTCTTAATAATAAAATCTAAAATATATGTAAAAAATAAATTTATAAAATTAAAAACTCAAGTATCATATGAAAATAGAAATAATACTAAAAATACAAATAACCATTGAACTATCAAAAAATTATGAAACTTGATATCAAAAAACATATATATTACATCATGAAATCAGAAAACTTGATATTTCACAAATATGTTTTGTTATGATATGGTGATGTGCTGAAGGTGTGGAAACCGCTTTGAAATTAGCAAGAAAATGGGATCATGAAAAAAAAACATTCTCATAGATGAAGTACTGACTTTTCAGGTTCTTTCTTTTTAAGAATTGTTATTCACATCAGCATATTACAAATTTGGAAGTCTATTTTTACAGGCTATAAACGTCACTTATTGTGGCTGCTTTCATGTCGTAAACAATATATAATGGATTAAATTTACCCGGTTTAAATGTAAATGATTCTAATAGCAAATACTACGAAGTTACAAACTATTGTAGGCTTTTTTCAATCCATTTCTATATCTTAGCATTTTATAAACCATAATTTTCATGATTAACATAATTTCAAAAAATTAAAAGTTATATTTTTAACATCAAATATATTTTAAAATGTATAGAAAACATCCCTCTAACCTAGTTTTTGTTAAAACCTGAAATATCAAACGTAATAAGAGAATTTATTCTTGAGATAAGTCTTAAAAGGAAAAGTGTTTTGAGACATATCTCAATTATTAGAGGAAGAAACAAAAGGAAAACATGAAGACTAGCAAATAATTAACGAGACTAACGCTAACAGTAAAGCCATCTGAATCATCATCATCATGTTTTGTATCTGTATCTGTAGAATAGCTTCCTTCAGGTGTGTTGGTAGTGAGAACCACAACGATCCAATTATCTTCTTTACCAATACCAATACCTGTATACTTGGAATCGTTCAAACCCAACGAGTATTGCGTCTTTGTGAAGTTTGTGAGGACGAGGCTTGATTCTAAGCGAGGAACACATGCGGGCATGACCATGCCGTCTCTTGTGTCAGTGACGTTTAAGTGGCATTTGGCTAGCATCTGAGGGTAGTTTGCGAACTGTGGCTCTGTTCCTGGTACTGTGAATGAGCCAGTGTCGTTGGTGCAAGGTTTGTTTTTGAATTGGTCTGCGATTTCGTCGGCTAGACACTCTGCGTTTTCGTTCTTGCTGAAGACTGTTAGATTCTGTGTTGTTCTGTAGCTGTTGATCCCTGTGAGAAGTATGTCCTCTTCATCTGCGCAACCCCATTAAAAAAACTCTGGTTTAAGTCTATATAATTTGCAGGAACATATTCACAATCTAAAAGTAAAATTCTTGTTCTTTGCAAAAGCAGATCAATACACTTGAGAGAAAAGTATTACCCTTTATAGACAAGTATTAACTTTTTCATGTTTGAGATCTATGCAAAACCTTCTAAATGAAGTGAAGTGAACAGATACTAAGAGATTTCAGACCAGATCTAAAGAATCTAACTAAAACACCAATCAGAGAATATCAAGAGAGAGAAAAAGAGTTTCAAGAACATAGATTTTTACTTCAAATAATGGAACAGAGAAAGAAAGAGAAGAAGTTACCGGTGTCGCCAAGAACAGGGCGATTGCGGAAGAGGATGATGGAGAGAAAGAGAAGAAGTGGAAGCTTGTGGATCGCCATTGAAACAGGTTTCTAGAGTTTCTTCTCTAGTGATATTGGCCTACTTATATTTATTAGTATTGATAAAGGAGAGTGAGAGAAATGGTTACTTAGCTTTTACTCTTAAATAAGAGTTGTTTGATTCTGTTCTGCTTTTCTTGTCAGCTCGACTTTGACGCTGTGCCGACCATTAAAGGAATTATTAACTAATTCTCTTGGTCCCCCTCTCATCCTATACGGTATCGTTTCTGATATAAGGATTGGAGCACACCAGACTAAGCCATTGTAGCGTTGTTTCAAAAGTAAGATGGGACAAGAACAAGGCCATTGCAAAAGTTCTACTTCATGTTAGAAGAAAATAGAGATCTTCAATTTGGATAAACCAGTGTGATCAAATTTAGAAAACTAAACCAAATTCTAAGTTTGTTTTCCATGTTCATCCACAAAAGCAAATTGCGAGGAAATCAAATCTACTGCAGGAAAGTAGACAAATTGGCCGCAGCTTATATAGAAAGTCACTTGCAAAATACAAAGTTGAAATTTGAAATTGAGTAAAGTTTTTGCCAAAACTCAATGACTAATTGATTTGTTATTACAAAACATCTACCGTAAGTACCAAGATGTGATCACAAGCACCAAAAAGCAAATCAAACAGAAGCAATTGAAGTCTCAAAAGTCACTTACTCCATAACTGCGACTCCACCTACAGCTTTGATCTTGGCAATGATTGCATTAGCTTCTTCCTTTGTCACTCCTTGTTTAAGAACAGACGGAACTTTCTCAACAAGCTCTTTCGCCTCCTTCAAACCCAAACTCGTGAATGCTCTCACTTCTTTTATCACTTTGATCTTATCAGATGCATTATACTTCTCCAACTTCACGTCGAAAGCCGTCTTCTCTTTCTTCTCCTCTGCTTTCCCGGCCCCAGCATCTTGATTTGCTCCTAGACTCAAACCCTCAGATGAAATCATCTGTTGTTTTGGAAGCCTCAGGTGTTCATTGAGTGCAGGACCAATTTGTTGCCGTTCTTCTGGAGATAATGCAGCTATACGCTCAGCTAGCTCCACAATTTTGTTTGAAGGCTGGGGTCTAGGACCATAAGGATCATAAACTGATGGGTATTTGTATTTCTTGGGTTTAACTTTCGTGACAGAGTCTTGCTGCAAGAAACGCACTTGCACAGACCAGATTACACCCGGTTGACACTGGCGAGAACGAACGTTTCTGACAAGTGAAATTAGCTTCATGACTATATATATAATCCTCTGCTACCATACAAACTATCAACCAAAGATCATTTCAAGTCTCAAAACCTTCACAGGACAGCAACAGTAAGACTCTCCTGTGTTACAAACAAAAAAGACAATAACTTTAGCTTGCGAACTACTAATTGATGCAAAGAGATCAATATAGCTGTCTAGTTTTGGCCAAGCTACAGCAACTATCTGATGGAACTAGTGCTTAACTTAACTACATAACAATCTCAAGAAGACAATTTGTATCGTATCAGTTAAGATTCAAAAGTGTTCTTCTTTGCAGATAAAATGCATTATTTCACAAAGTTCAGTGAAGCAAAATGGTGAACTAGAAAGGATGATATAAGAGATTCATAAGATCAATTTCAGAGTCAATGAGTCACGGCACTACGAGCCCCAAAATTAGTTTGATTTTACACAGTCGTATCATATTCAATAGTCTAAAGGATCCTAAAAACAAATCACTGAACCATTCCCCGATAACAGAGAAACAAATCCCGAAGATTTAAAAAAAAAACAAAACCCTAGCAAGTTTGCGAGTTTATCACAGTTCCAAAATCAAACAATGGGATCCCATGAATCATATACCTAAAACCGAAGAAGAAGATGAGAAAGAAGGAGATGGTTTACCTCCGGCGGCGCGAACGGCAAGCTTCGCCGGCTCTGGGTTTGATGATTTTGGTGCAGTGAGAGAGACGGAGATGAGTCACCACCACGAGAGAGAGGGTTTAGGGTGAAACAACAACACTCCTCTTGGGCCCTAAAATGCTTCTTCATAAATGGGTTAAGCCCAATAAGGATCTCCTCAACAAAGTAATAAATATTCCTAATATTTTATCGTTTTTTATTTAGAGTGAAAAAATTACTCTACTTGATCCATTAATTAATTACGGCAACGATCTGATAATGATGTAATATATTCAATTGTCTCTCAAGACATAAGGCTAGGATTAGATAAATTCAATTCCTTTAAGTAATATATTCACATATTATCAAGTAAAATAAAATAGTTATATATTCAATTCTTTATTTTTTAGCAGGAGCCAAATTGTGGTTTACATATATATATATATATATATATATATATATATAATAATACACCAATAAATTGCACTCTCTCCATAAGCTTTCTTTTGCTCTAGTTTTCGTATACTTCACCAATTCCATCGATTTCACAATGGCTAACGCTAAAGTAGTTCGTATTATCATCGGAATTATTGGTACGATATGCTTTTCCCTCTCTCTCTCTCATTACAACAAATATATTTATTTTTATTTAAAACAAAATAAATAAATATATGTATGTATAGTACTATATTTTTCAATTGCATGCATATATTCCCTGGAACGGAAGCCAAACGAGGTTGCAAATTGTTTCAGCGAAGAAAGCTATGTGTTTAATTTGAAGTTTCTTCTTTTGTAACTAATTGATTCTTGCATACGTACACACACACATAGATGGTTGGAAATTCTTGTGCTCTCATCAGTGAAAACATAATTTATTTTAATTAGCACAAGTTCGACATAGCTATGTTACCGATAAATTAATTTCCTCTCGCCTAATGCAGGGACTGTTATTTCCTCTTTGGTCTCCCTCACAAGAATGTAATTATCTTTGTTCTTCTTCTTTTTTAATTTTTTTTTCTTTTTTCTTTTCACATGTACGATATCGTCGTTTATGTATGTTTTTATATTAGGAACGTTTTGTAATTTTGAATTCTATATCTTCTCTAGTTTGCCACTGATTAAGATTATCTTTCACAAATGTAGATTAAGATTAAATTGTAGTTAGATTAATAAACATTTGTATATATACACAGGCCAAGGTTTATACAGATATACAAGACGAAATCAGTGGAGGATTATGCACCTGAACGTCATGTATGGTTGTTGATGAAATATAGTTTGTGGGTTTTGTATGGTCTCCCTCTTTTCCACAAGGATGGCATCCTCGTCACCATTAGTAATGGCATCGGTTCCATAATCGAAGTTATCTACCTGGTTAGCTTTTTGATCTACTGCGGCGCCAATGAACGAGTATGTTTCATCTTTAATGTTTAAATTAATCTTTCATCATCTTTTTCTTTTGTATATATATATATATATATCGTCTATAATTTTCTCTGATGATGTGGATGTTGATGCACAGAGGCGGGAAACTCTTTCTATGGTTTTGTTTGGGATGATTCCTATTATGGTAGTGTTCTATTGTTATTCTTTTTTTGGACGTGGAACTTTATCATTTCGACATACATACATTGGTGTTTTTTGCAACGTGTTCACCACAATTATAGATGTTATAACTTTGACGGTATGCTCTCTCTGTCTCTCTCATTTGATGGGTAAATTATTAACTGATTATGGGTTTTGATTAAATTATTGTTATGGGTGATACAATAGAGATGCTACGAATACGTACCCGTTTGGTTCTCCTTGGCTAGTTTGATCAAAGATGGAATTTGGACTGCTTATTCTTTGATCTACAAATTTGATATCCACGTCCTTGTAAGTATTCTTTTTTACTTCTTGAATACTTTAATACTAAGTATGAATTGGTTGATTATTCATGTGTAGAATGTTTTGAATTGTAACGTTTTGTTTGCTTTGATGGGACAGATAAGCAGTGTTTTGGGAATGTTGTTGTGTGCTTTTCAATTAGTGTTCTGCTCACCGGTAATTGAACCCGACGAATATACCACTGGGTTCAAAGAGAGAGATCGGGTTGTTGTACCCCAACTGCGAACGTGTGAAGTTTAATTGAATTGGTGTCTGGATCCAACATAGTTAGAAGTTTTGGTTTTGTGGATTTGGTTTTTCTGTCTTGTTATGTCATTGAGCTAGAGAGATCACCAACTTTAAAAGATAGTTTAAGAAACGGTTTTAAGGAGGATTAGTGTTTTAAGCTTCTATATATACTACTAAAACGAATCCATAACAGCGACTCCACCGGCAGCTTTTGACCTTTGTCATGATTTCGTTAGTTTACACAGTTACACCATCGATTATGCCAGGGCCAAGCTCCTCAATGTTCTCAAATTAGCACAAGCAACTTCTCTTACCACTTTCCTCCTTGCGTCTGCGTCAAACTTGACCAACTCCACAACAAACTTCTCCTCTGCTTTTCCGGTTCCAGAATCATCTTAAACAAGTCTTTTTGCGCAAGAGGGATATCACTGTCTTAGGCCAAACTTTATGTTAACAATGGCGACAAGTAAAGTCATATCCCCAAACCATTTTATATTGGTCTAAACTTGCGTTCACAATTTTGATGAGATCATCATATTGGTTTATACTTCATTATGATCCAGATTTACATTTTGGTGAGAACTGAGATATATAAAGACATAATTTTTATTAAAACTGACACTGTGGAAAACAAAAAAAGAAAAGTGACGCTGTTACTTGGTTTGATCCTTCATGTTCGGATCAAACTTATTAGCAGTTTCAACTCAGAAGAAACAAAAACTCATCGACATACTTTTTTAGATTTGTCCTAAGATGACTTCTGCCCCCGAAACCTTGAAGTCAGACGGTGCTTCTTCCACGTTCACCGCCTTAACCTTACCATCTTCTACATAAGCTGACCATCTGAACATAGACATCACAAA